>NC_056729.1:1082487306-1082664447 GCF_019279795.1 Protopterus annectens
CCAGAAACATTGTAGAGCATGTGTTTGGGATGCACAACTCATGGTTCTACTGCCTCGACAAATCTGGTGGAGCCCTGCAATACTCTCCAGCCACATGTGCACACATGTTCATAGTATGTGCCATGCCACACAATCTGATCCTGTGGAAACAGCTGTGGCAGGAACATCACAGGGCAGGGACACACAGCCCCTCACCTGTGCCAATGTCCCCTCAGGCACAGGGGGACTTGGAAGAGGAACCATCTGAGCCCGGTCCTGTAGCCAGATGGAGGTGTGCCCAGTATCCCCAGGCCTTGGCAATGCATAGCACACACACAGACACTGTATGGTCCCAGAGACTGACACCTCTCTCTCTGACTCACACACACACACACACACACACAGTAAAATGGATGCCGCACACATCACACTACCTGTATCTTACCATGTATAGGCTGCGTACTGCATGCATCCGACAGAGCGAGCCCTCAAGCACCGTTCTCACAACTGCTGCAGGCACAAGGTAAATCAGTCTTCTTAACAATAAATGACTGGAGTAGTACATTGTGGTAGCATAGCTATGGTATCACTGCATGCATGCAAGGGAATGGGGTGGCCTACTGGGATAGCAGCAGACAACCGACAGCTATGTGGGACAACAGGAAATGTCCACCCAATACTGTCTTCCCCAGGGTATGCAGTAGTCCTCTAGGTGACAAATCTCACTGCAGTATATATGAGAGGATAACTAACTGGGAGGTCATAGGTCACATGCATGGATGTCAATGTGGGGGTCCCATACTCACCTCTCAGCCTCACCCAGCAAGTCAGCTGTAGAAAACCATAAAGAAATGCTTGGCAAAGGTTCACAAATGGGGACAAAGATGAAATATTCCCATAGAGGCTTACACAATGATATCACAGCAGGTCTTGCAGTTGCATTAAGGCTCTGAAGGGTGAGAAGTCTAAAACCCAAATGTCTGCCATTACAATCTAACCTGTGGTCTTTAGTGATATGCATGTGTTCTCCAAGACAGGCACAATACTATGCTAAATGGAACCAAAATGTAAAGCCAACATCAGCACAGTCTGTGCAAATGTGTACAGTTGACAGGTGTGCCCCCCCTCACACACCCATGTTCCCATACAATGCAGTAACATTAATATTTGTAGATTATTAGCAGCAGAGCACACATTCCCAGGGCTGTCCCAATCAACTTAATAACTTTTACATGTCCACAATATGCAGGTGAAAATGAGCTATGTATATGTGTAGTTAATACTGTCAGTATGTGGCCTGCACTTACTCCTGGCTGTCGTGTCTTAGTGGCTTAGGTAAAGTACAGTACAGTGGTTGACAGGGTCCATGTTCCAAGAACTGCAGTGCCAACTATTTTGCATGTCAACTTCACCTATGGTAGGAGTTGTGTACACTGTCTAGAAATCAAAATCTGTTACTGCAGGAAAGCTGGACAGGTCAGGGACAGGGGGCCACACATATGGACAGTACACATCTCAGAGTAACCTACACAGTGCCTAGCATACCTCTCAACTGTACAGACTTTATGCAGAATGCCCAGATGTTTGCATCATATTTATGATGTGTTTAATATGAAATTGTGGTTTTCTGGCAAATCACCAAAGACTAAAGTCAGGAAATAATGACAGACTGTAGTTTCAGACTTCATACCCTTTAGGAAAATGCATGCTAATGCAAAACCTGCTATTGTATCACCTTTCTAGATTTGTAAGGCCAATAGTTAATGACGGTCCCTATATGTAAGCCTTTGTCCCCAAATTACTTATGGCTTTGTCCATATGTCTGGCTCTAAAAAGTCAGGAGGTATGGTGCCTAGTAGGACAGCAGGTACCTGAAGGTCAGTGTACTGCCAGGCTATAAAAGGCTGCCACCTTACTGTGTCAGCACTGACAACATGTTACTGGCCAACATCCAAACCCCTGGAATGACAGGTTGTCACAGAAGGAACACAAGTATGCCTTCTATATCTGTTCTGCTTGTCCCATTCACCTGCCAACAATTTGCAAAACAAGAAAGGGTCATGGCAAAACATCAATGGGAGACAGTGGAGAAGCAGACATCATACCCATAAGAGAAAGTACGCAAATATTAAACTGGTCTCCAACTGTCTACATTTGGCAGAAGAGTATTAACACCCTGTCCATGTTTGTCGGCCTTTGTCTGACTGTCATATATGGACCTGTCCAGATGTCAGTCTGTGGTAGTTTGACAGCTAGGCCAACATGTAGCCTCATAATAACATATAGTAAAAAAACCCATCTGAGGACCACAGCAAATGTAGTGGTGCAGTGATGGACAACCTGCTAAATAGGTACACTCGGAATTCTGAAGTCCATAACCTTGTGTGTGATGTTAATGCATTTACCCCACTCACACCAGAATTACAAATACATAACAGCAGCCACTGTGGGCAAAGCCTGTGACTGGACTACAGGAGGACAAAGAGACAGAGACACACATAAGGGGAAGAGGAATCACTGACCAGACAACTGGAGAATTTGCACACCAGAACAAATTGTGCAGTAACATAGGTGCCATGCTGTGTATAAAGTCAATAAATATCACCTGCAAATACACAACATACACCCACATAAGTGGAGGTCTGCAACAAAACAAAAATTCAAACAAAGGACACCTCAGAGGCAAAAACACATGAGAACTCCACAGACCTATACACCACAGACCATGCATAGTCCACACATCAGGGTCATGCAAACACTAAGGGCTTACCATACACCTAAAATGTTACTCATAGAAGACTCCACTGGGAGACACACAGATGTGCCTCTCACCAGGCAGGATAAGCAGAAAGTCACAGTCACCTGTTTGTTAGGTGCCATAATCTGCCATATCACACATGCAGTCAGGTCACCCCACAATAGGTACAGGTATCACTCTGGCCTGGTCCATGGCAGTGTGAACAATGTCAGATGTACCTCCCTGGACTATAGGAAGACAGACATGATTCAGCTTGCTGAATATGTGTCTCATGCACGTATATCCCTATCCTTAAGCAGAAGTCTGCTGTCACCCAGAATGATGGCTCAATATAATCAGAAAATTATTGTCAGTAACACTTGGCTCACTTACTGGTGTCATCCTAGAGAGATCCACTGCCTGGCAGCCTGGGAACATATGATCGACAGACCACACTGGCTTGCTAGAGATGGCCTGCATCTGTCTCACTTGGCCTTCAAGCCTCTGGCAAAGGCCCTTGCCTCCCCCATAGTGCCTTTGTAGGAAAAGTCACGGGGTCCATACTACCAACATAAAACACTCAACAAAACACAAATTAAACGCCATGCCACTAAACTCTAGGACTCTAAACAGGAAATGCAGTCATTACAAGCAGTCATAACCCTGGAAGATGGTCACATATGTGCACTCACAGAAACCTGGCCCACAGCTGTGGATAGAAACCCATCCTTACCTGATCACTCATCATATCCCACAGCCAGACCCCAAAATGTGGGAAGCAAAACCAAAGGAGGTGAAGTCTAAATATATGCTAGATAGACACACAACTCCAGGCTGGCCAAACAGTCTAACACACATGAGACACTCCAAGTGCAGTCAACTGTTGACAAGACCTTTATGCAAATTATATGTAGCTATAGGACAACATATCTGATTCAGGACACCCACCCCACATATCTGGCCCATTACAAATCTATCAAGATTCCACACATCACCCTGATCCTGGCTGATGTATATTACCCAAACATTGATTGGAAATCCAATCATGCCAGAACAGAAACGCACAGAGATGCCCCCATCTTATCAATGCTACATCTGTAGGACAGCCACTTGATGCCCCACAAGATTTGATACCTATGTCGGATGTGGCAGTAACCAACATGATCAAACACTGCATCACCCATACGGTATCATCCTCCCTGGCAAGATGCGACAGAAAAGTGGTCACATGTCATATCACCATTTCTCCTGACCCACCTCTAGTCTTGGTAAAAGGAAAATGTCCCACAAGCTGAACACAACCACCAGAGGCATGGTATAAACAGCTGAACAGCCACCTACCCCAATAAAGGAACAGGCACCAAGTTCTGAATGTACACAAAAGTAGTATGCCAGCATATAGATAGAGATGCATGGAATCAGGAATACCTAACAGGACAACATCACCGTTTGCAAGGGAGAGTTATCCTGTCTGCAAACATGTGCAATAAAGGAACTATATACCAAAAGGATAACATTGCTATCTAGGATCAAGAAGGAGCAGGTGCACAATTGGACATAATCACCCCTTAGCCTGAACAAACAAATAAGAGCACCAGTAAAATGCACTAAAGGAAATTCTGAGTCTAAATTGCCCACATCAAAGATAGACAATCATAAGGCCTTCCTCACATACATCTGCATCCCCAAAGAAAGCTCCCAGATCTGTGCAGAACAGGTGCTCAAGGACATCACATACACAAATGCATTAGATATAGCCAATCCACTGGCTGATGGATTCAGTGGAAATGTCTCCCCTCTGCCCCTATCAGGAAAGCAGGGCATCCCCAGTACCTGAACATCCAACCCTTATCACTAGGGAGCAGGGCATCACTGCCCTCTCAAAGTCAAGAGGACAGCCTCCATGGCACCTGAATGCATCTCAGGATGCAAACTACATGAACCCAGGCATGAACTGGAAGCATCATTATGCACCCTACACACCCAATACCTGAGTACTGTCTTTGTCACAGCCTAGTGGTGGACAGACACTGTCATCCCTTTACACCAGGGTGGAGTATTCATCAATCCAAGAAATGAAAGACTATCCTCCTAACTAGCCTGATTCGCAAGACCATGCAATGGATTATTGTGGATCACATTAACAGGGACATTGGCAAAATCCAAATGCATTACCCTACACAGTCTGTCATCCTTAGGGGAGGTATGTCAGTTAACTCTGGATGACTTCCCTGAGGCAGCCAGCAAAGGCATGGATGAGGGAAAGATGGTGCACTCCAGCCACCATGACCTGGCCAATCCCACTTGCCCATAGTACATGAACTCTGTCAACTAGGCAGAAATCCATATGTTACCAGATGGGTATCAAACTGGTTCATTGATAGAACCCACATAATGATAATAGGGGTAGCCAGCTCAAACAGTACACCCAGAATGAGTGGCATACCCCAGGGTTTGATCTAGGGACCTCTGGTATACAGGATATACTTCCCTGAGGTGCAGGACAAAAACACTGGCCCATGGCTGACCAAGTTTGCAGATGAGTGCAAGCTGGGAACAGTCATCAATACCCAAAGTGATGCTGACGTCCTACAAGGGGGTCTCATCAAAACAATGCCTGATGCCAGAAACATGACCTCAAGCTGAATGCCTGCAGATGCATCATCATCCCCTTTGGGGAGACTGACATCCACACATAGTATCACATTAACAACAATGTCCTACATACACAATCAATAGTGAGGCAGTTGGCCACCCAGGTTGACAGCAACCTGATGTCTGAGCACCATGTTGCTCCCATTGTACAAAAAGCTTCATAGATGGGACAACTGAAATATAAGGGTAACCAGTCCAGGGACAAAGAGGACATAAGAGCCATGTATGGTAACCTTATGTGGTCAATTATTTTGCTCAATGCCCCCTTCTGCATGTACCTCACAAAGCACATGTAGCAGCTGGAGAGACGTCAGAGGTTCCCCATTGGGGAATACAGGACCACAAACCCTACCCTACAAAGATAGGCTAACAGCACTGTCCCTCTACTCCATCCCATACAGACTCCACATAGGTGACCCTGTCTGGCATACAAAGCAATAAAGACCCGGCCTTGATGGGACTGTTGCCCAACACAACAATCTGGAAGTCAAGGCCCACTCGATCAATCTGGGAGTGCAGTATCAACCTGGTCTGTGATATCAGTATGGCTTATTGGTGCAACAGATATGTGTCCCACACACTCCCCCATCTGTGGGATACACTCCCTGTCCACATCAAGCCAAGTGCCTCAGTACCCTTAGTGACGTACTTCCTGTATAAGTGAATGGGAAACAGAAAACACAGTCCTGTGATTTCACCTGTGTCCCTGCTGGACAGGGGTTCTGGGTGCTGATGTGTCTTAACATTGGCTACAATCTCATCTGTGTGGGTTATAACGGCTTCAGGGCCAATAGCTTACTAACGTTATATCACCCTATCAACCTATACAAAACTGTCTTGTCAGTGGTTCACCACCTTACCCTGTACTGCTCTGCCACTGACATACCTGGAAATCACAGTGCTATGTGGAATATACCACACATGTAATGGACATTTCTGCTCAGTAGAATGCACTCTGTACCCACACCCTTACCTCTCAACCTCTTACAGCAAGACATCTGGACAAGGTCATAAATAAAAGTGGGACAAAGACCCAATAATAGGCATGTGTTTTAAATATTGCTCTTACAAACTGAGAAAATTGTTAGAATAATGGGTTTTGCATTAGCAGGAATTGTCTGAAGATTATGAAATCTGAAACACTAATGTCTGTCAATATTTTCTAATTTCAGTCTTTAATTATTTGCAACTATCTTGCCATAAAAACACAAGTTTATGCAGACTGGATGAAAGTTCTAGGCAAACATCTGGACAATCTGCAAAAAAAACTGTACAGTTGAGAGGTATGGCCACACCAGGATATGACTTTTCAGGTAAGAAGAATACCACATAAGCAGGAGATCCCTATCCAGTATATCACCAAGGTGCTGGACTGTTTACACAGCTTCATCAGCCAATCAGTTGCAGGCACATGTCTCAACTGGCCGTATTGAGCAAGAATGTCCATAGTTTGGCTCATAACATTGGTTTGTGCATCATACATCTTGTGTTTATCTGGTAAGGCAGTATGATGATCTGAAGAGTTCTTTCACTAGGTAATGACACAATACATTTCAGTGTCAGACGTCAGATATGTCAGAAAATGTCTACTAAAACAAACCCTGTAACTGTAGCAACTTCCTGTTTGCTTTTGAGAGGTTTGTCAGTAGCACACAAAACCCCAAACTAGAGTACAATTATCTCTGGAATGGAGTCCCATTCTTACTATAGAAGGTCATACTGGGCATGCTTGCACACTTAGATAATCACAGTCTATGTCATAACCCACATCAGACTATATAACTGCATTGTGCATATATGTCTTTGTATAGAGACAGCTATGTATACCTATCAGACAGGATTACCCTCAGCTAGCTGTAGGTGGCCCGTATGTGATATATCTGCATCTGTTATGTGTGATACACAGACATATATATGGGCAGCAGATAACAATATGTCAAGCACACACACACACATAGACATGATGAAGAGAGAGACAGACAGTGATTGAGAGAGACACGCAGGGAGACATACACAGAGAGTGAGTCATACACAGGGATACCCTGAATGGCATAGAGTGATGTCCTGCTGCAGACAGTGGCATACTGGTTATAACAATTCGCATGTGCCAGCATGAGGTGAGCTCCATTGTGTAATAGTACTTAGGTGGGGTTGTAATATCACATCACCTGCCTTTGTGTGTGTGTGTGTGTGTGTGTGTGTGTGTGTGTGTGTGTGTGTGTGTGTGTGTGTGTGTGTGTGTGTGTGTCTGTAGGCTTTAAGTATTAAGAGGCCATTCCCACTCAGTACACTTCCCATTGCCCTACTTCACAAGTTCTGTTGATGTCATTCACCTTAGAAGTACCATTGGACACTTGTCAGCTCTCTACACTCTGCAGTGTGAGTGATAACAGTGTAATACTATAAAACAAATAACTAGATAGATAAGGGTTCTAATAGCAGTCCTGGCAACTGTAACTGTGTGTGTGTGTGTGTGTGTGTGTGTGTGTGTGTGTGTGTGTGTGTGTGTGTGTGTGTGTGTGTGTGCGTGTGTGTGTGCTTGTTTATAGGTGAAACAGTTTTAGGCCATTCCCAACCAGTACACTTCCCAGTGCTCTACTTTAGCAGTCCTGCTGATGTCATTCCCCTTAGAAGTACCTTTGGAAAGCTCTCAGCCCTATAAGCTCTATGGTACATGCACTAACTATGTAACATTATAGAACAGATAATTAGATAAGCAGGGGTTCTATTTTCAATTCAAGTGAATTTGTGTGTGTGTGTGTGTGTGTGTGTGCGCGTGTGTGTGTGTGTGTGTGTGTGTGTGTGTGTGTGTGTGTGTGTGTGTGTGTGTGTGTGTGTGTGTGTGTGTGTGTGTGTGTGTGTGTGTGTGTGTGTGTGCGTGTGTATATGTGTCTATAAGTGTATGTAAAAGTGTTTGTAAGTGTGTATGTTTGTAGGATAAAGCACTTTGAGGACTTTCCCACCCAGCACCCTACTTTAGCAGTCCTGCTGATGTCATTCCCCTTAGAAGTAACTTTGGACAGCCTGCAGCCCTATAAGCTCTGTGGCATGTGCAATAACTATGTAACAGTATAGTACAAATAACTAGATAGGCAAGGGTTCTATTCTTGGTTTTGGCAAATGTATGTGTGTATAAGTGTTTGTAAGTGTGTATGTTTGTACAATAAATTATTTTGAGGACTTTCCCACCCACAACACTTTCCAGTACCCAGTTTTAGCAGTCCTGTTGATGTCATTCCCCTTAAAAGTACCTTTGGACAGCCTTCATCCCTATAAGCTCCATGGCAAATGCAAGGACTACGTAACTGACTAGTACAAATAACTAGGTAGGCAGGGGTTCTATTCTCACTTCTAGAAAATGTGTGTAGAGGTGTTTGTAGGGTAATGTATTTTTGATGCCTTTCCCACCCAGTGCATTTCCCATTGCCATATTTTACAAGGTCTGCTGATGCAATTCACCTTAGAAGTACCTTAAGACACTGTTAAATCCTATAAGCTCTGTGGTGTGTATAACTGCATAATTCTGTAATGCACGTAGCTAGATAGCTAGGGTTCTAAACTCAACACTAGCAACTGTGATACTGTGTGTGTGTGTGTGTGTGTGTGTGTGTGTGTGTGTGTGTGTGTGTGTGTGTGTGTGTGTGTGTGTGTGTGTGTGTGAGTGTATGTGTTTGAGAATTGTATTCTCCCTGTTTGGGTGAGAATCATATCCTCTGGAGGTGTGGGTTATATCATTTGCAAGGTCACACTCTCCTCCTCAATTGTCCTTCACACACTGTTACATGTATACACACCTGATGAACATGTACATATACAGCTGTACCTTGGCTATGAAAAGGTCACTGTTTCTACTTCACCATGCTTATTATTGCTACTGTCAGCAGACCCACAGCCTGAAGACACACAGACACCTCGAACACAAACAGAATACAGTACATGATACTACAGCCAGTCAGCAATACTAACAGCAATAATGCATCATGGCTAAAAAGGTACATACACCTCGATGTGTACCCATAACTATTGCCAGCAGATAGCACTTTACACAGCATTACATTACTACACTGTACTATATTCACCCTGTGTATCAGATCCATATTAGCATGTTCCTGCATCGATGGTATGGATAACAAAGATATGGCACAGATGTCATCAGATGCACAGGGTGTGGTGTGGGATTGCCATAGGTCTAGGTTGGGCCATATGGTTGACGTCATGTGTGTGTGTGTGTGTGTGTGTGTGTGTGTGTGTGTGTGTGTGTGTGTGTGTGTGTGTGTGTGTGTGTGTGTGTCTGGAGGGATGGTGTTCAGCTGGCCGTGCAGAGCAGTTGTGTGTGTCTGGTGGTGACCTGCCTGTGATAGAGATATGTGAGTGTTTGTATGCATACAAACACACCATGTAGTTGCCTTACACAGGGCTATGTTGGACAGCCATAAACCATACATGGCAGGATGTACAGTTCACCATCTCCCACCAGGGACATGGGAACTGGTTCTGCCAGGAGTCTCACTGACACAACCAGGCCCAAGGCCAGATGCAGTTCTACTCCCTGCTGGTGTCTGCTGTCTGCTGGATGCACATCCCTGACAGGACTGGCCAGGACTATGTTCCCATGGCCTGCTCAGGTGTCGCGTGGACAGCACCCTCCCTTCAGTAGTGCTGGTGGTATTGCCACTACTAGCCATGACAGGTGACAAACTATGGGGTACCTACCAATGTGGTCACTGTTCATCATGTCCATATATCTTTATATCGAAACACTTTACCAGCAAAATCACTGACAGGATTTTTGACATGAAATTCTTTGGCAATTGTAACAGTGATTGGGTGGTGTACCTTGCAACATGTATATGTGGTTCATTTTATGTTGGACAGATATCACGACCACTCCGATTACGCACGTCGGAGAATTGTAGCGACATATGAACCAAGAGGGAGACCAATGCCTTATTTAGACATTGTATACAACACAACTCAGCCATATTCCATTTCAGCATCATAGACAGAATTCTTGGTGATAGATCCAATAAACAAGGATGGCATTCAACTCTCACTAAAAAAGAGAAGCACTGGATCATTAAACTGGGTGCTTTGTTTTCACCTGGTTTAAATGATCATTTATAACAATATTATATGTTTATTTTAATTTTTACTAATTACAATGGACAGTAATTATGTGGTTGATTTATTGTATAAATTTTATATTTGCTTTTTATTTTCCATACAGGAAACAATTTGAATGTTGGGAAGATCACTTTGGGAAGAATCCTATTGGATGACTCATGCTATATATATATGTCTGTCACTTCTTATTTGCTATTACTTTTATTCCCACTGAGGAAAGCCTGTTGGCTGAAACCGGTCTGGGTTGTTTGTTATATTTAACTAAATAAATACTTATGAATTTAACTTATTAGCCTTATTTTGTTGATTTACACTGCATTTGGTGCTGGCTATTTTGTCTACTTCTGCCAGGAGTCTCAATGACACAATCAGGCCCAAGGCCAGATGCAGTTCTACTCCCCAATGGTGTCCATTGTCTGTTGGATCTGCATCCCTGATGGGACTGGCCAGGGCTATGTTCCCATGGCCTGCTCCAGTGTGGTGTGGACAGCACCCTCCCTTCAGCAGTGCTGGTGGTACTGCCACTACAGGAGTGTGAATGTGCACGTCCACATGGGTTTTCAGCTGATCTTGTTGCTGCCCTACGTCCATGAGGCTGATGACCTTCTCCCACCACATGCTCAAGCACAGACATTGCACGGTCGAGCAGTGACAATGTCTCACCCCACCTTCTATCCATGACATCAGCAAAATTATGTATGGCATCACAAATGCTGTGGAGGTTGTCACGCATGGCAGGAAGTACTACAGTCATGACCCTGAGCATCTGTCTGGTGCTGTGGTCAGTATGTGCCTGTGCCTCTATGATGGACCATAACATGCATCCGGTGACACCTGCTGTGACACTTAGGACAGGGGCCTGATGGGCAGCAGTCCTCTGTTGAGTACCCCTGCCCATCTACCTGTGTGTGACCTTGCCTGCTCTCTGGCTATGACTACTGTCTACACTCTCACTTGCCATAGTCACCACACTAGCCTGTTCCATGCCACCACCCTCCAACTGTCCATTATCTGTGGCTGCTGGGGACTGGGTATGTGTGGGCATACTGACTGTATGTGGGGACATTGTGGGTGAAAGTGGGATACCAACCAATGGCACAGATTCAGCCGTCAACAACCCCACTTGTGCCTCACTATGACCACCATCATCATGAGAGTCCGCTAAGACACTGACATCAGGTTGTGAAGTGGAGAGACACCGACCCCCATGTTCACCTGTGAGGGCAAGACAACATGTATAAATTAATATCCTGCAGTATAATATTTGCTGATACACACACACACACACACACACACACACACACACACACACACACACACACACACACACACACATACACACACACTCCTGGTAAAGTCTGGCATAGCAGAAAAATGGCAAGTGTGACCAAGACCAAGGGTATTGGAATGAACTATACAGTGTCACTAAGTGCATATGCAAGTACTCTAAGAGCTGACTTACTGCTATACAGACCAGACACAATGACAAGGTTTAATGATATGTGATAATAACTAATGAAGGAACAAGAGAATACTCTATCAGTGCAGTACCTACACAGTTCAGACTCAGGGATTCATTTCAGACAACATTGCAGGACAGTCTGCAATACATACAGGAAATGTGTAAAGTACTAAGTACATAGGTTCATAGGATGATACTAGGCTATTGGCCCAGATGCCCTCATAATCCTAGCCAAGACATTTGCCCATGTCTCTTCAAAGTCAGCACCTATTTCCACTGCTCACCTGGGACACATGCGGGATCCCAGGAGTACCTTTTCTGTTTCCCATGCAGTCGTCCAGCTGCTTCTTCTTCAAGAGGACTATATAGGTACACTGCTAGACATGAGGATGGAGTGTATTTTACAGACAGTGTATTGTGTGGGACACTAAACTATCCCGACAACAAGTACTATTCATGTCGCAGACCAGGTGAGGGCCTTGCGTGCAGGTTGTGTTAGTGGGGTTTGTCTTACAGATATGCAGAAACACCATCAAGGCTGGTGTGGAAATGGCCTTGTATGCCAGACACAGGTCACCTATGATCAGGCTGTATGAGACTGAGTAGAGGGACAGGGCTTTCACCCTATCTGTATAGGATAGATGTTGCAGACCCTGGATTTGCCTGGTCAGGAACCTCTGTGGTCTCTGCTACTGTTGCATTTGCTTGGCAAGGTACATGTCAAAGGAACCATTGTACTCAGTAATGGGTCTGATAAGGGTGTAGTAGAGGGATGTTGTGGCCTCCTAGCTCCTGGATGACATACCCTTATTTGTAAGGTGGCCATGTAACCATCTTCCATACAATGGTGCCAATGTGGTGGTAAACTGTCAATTTGTTATCAACCTTGGTGCACAAGTCACCTCACCCCTGATTGCATGCTCAGTGCATTGTTATTACTGTCATAATTAGTGTGGATGACATATACCACAACAGGGAAAATAATGCATCTTGTGGCACTCAGTCTGAGGCAAAATGCTTCTGTCACCAGTCATTAATTTGGGTAATGGCCTCTTGGAGGATGCTCATATCAGTAGGGGGAAAGTAAGATAGCGACCAGCTTCCAGTCCTCTGTAAACATGGTCAGCCATAGACCACTGCTTTTGTCTTGAATCTCAGAAACATATATCTCAAACAGTAGAGTCCCACAGACTGATCCTTAGTGTACACTGCTCTTTAAGAGTCTACTACTAGAGGTGCCTTTTACAACTTTGACCGAGTGGGTACTATCATTGAGCCAGTTAGCTACTCATCTGGTAACATACGGGTTGATGCCTAGTTGTGTAGGTTTATGTATCATGGCTGACTGGGGATTATTGTTAGAGGTTTGGGCTAGGTGAAAGTAGGCAGTGTGCACCATCTTCCCCTCATCCTTGTGTTTGTTGACCTCTTTGCAGAAGTTGAACTGGTTTAACAGGCCTGATCTCCCTTTGACAATACCACACTGTGTGGGCTCAAGCATTTTAAACTGATAAGAACAGATACTACACTTGATCTTAGCCAAAAGGCCGAGAAGCATTTTGAGGTTGCCAATGTCCCTGTTTATAAGGTCCTTGATAATGCCTTCCATGCCCTTGCAGATTAGTCTAATTAGGCTGATGTGCATATGACTGGCTGGGTCAGTGGATTGCTCCACTTTTTGTGTAGAGGAATGACAGTGGCTGCCCTCTGTGCAGATAGGATGACATTGGTGCTCAGGCTTTGATTGGCTACAGTGTGTAATCAAGCTGAGAGCTCATGACTGAGTTCATGTAGGGGTCCAGGGAAGTAAATAGTGTGGGAAGAAGTAGCCAGGGAATTGTTATGGCTAAGCTTGCATAGGCCCTAGGGCCAGTAGCCTAGTACCAACCTATGATCCTATGCAGCCAGGGATGGTATCAGGCCCCATGGAGACTTCAGTTTGTTGCCTTTGAGAAGGCATTACGGACCTGCTTCCTGATGATGGGGGAGGGGGGCAGATGCTGTGCATGTCCATGTATACTGATGTGGTGACGGGGTTGTAGATGTATTCACTTAACCTATCTGCAGCAGGTTGGCTATATCTATGCTGTGTGTGTGTATATGGTGTTATTGACCACCACTACACAGCAGATTTGGGTGTTGCCTCTGAGATTGCAGACATATGTTAGGAATAACAATTCAAAGACATTCACATGACCACCAAGGCAGAAGTGATACAAATCCTAAAGATTTAATGAAAGGTTAGCGCTTCCATGCCACTATGAGCACTTCTACAGACCATAAAACTTTCCTAAAACAATGTCATTATATACATATCTCAGTGCTAAAAACACCTATCACAAAATACTTTCTATTAAAATCACTTAAACAGCCTCCGTCTCTTCAAAAAAGGTTTTAAAGGGACTGGGCCATTAAGCCCAGGATTTGTATCACTATGTAACAGAATAATCCAGTTAGTTTCTCTTTATTCAAGAATGTTATTTAGATCACCTAGTCTAGCACTTCTGGCTATCTGTTCTAACACTTTAAATTTAAAAATGTGAGTGCTATCTGTGTTCATTACATGTGTGGCTAGAACATTCCTGGAGTCCAACTTTTTAATTGCTAGTAAGTGTTCACGTATCCTATCTTTCAGCTGTCTCTTGGTTTTCCCTACATATAAACAAATGCAGGATTGACAAACAGCCAAATAAACCACAAAAGTACTATTACAGTTAGTGTTAGAATGTGTGGAATATTCAAAGTGATGTATAAAGCTTGATTGTTTGTCTATGTATGCGCAATAATTACAAATGCCACATACTGAAGTAGACCCAGTCCCAACTTGCAAGCGTGCCTCTGATGCATCATGACATAATAAATGTTTGAGGTTACATTTATTTTTAAAAATAAATCTTGGCTGTGGCCCTACAACTTTACCAATCTTCTCCTCTAATAATAAAACTGGCCAATTTCTCTTAATAATATCACAGAATAATCCATGATCACTAGTATAATGCATCAAGAAGCTAACCTGATCTTGTTGTTTGTTTCACTTAATTACAATTCGAGATGTCACTGTATTTTCTTCTAAAAAAGGTTTAGCTGTAGTGTGTCTTAACTGGATAATCTATTTCCATCTGATTCACTTCTTTATGTTTATACCCTTTCTCTCTAAACTCATGAGTTAATTTAGATAAATCACTTTCAAACACATCTTGGGCACTGTCAAGTCTTGAAATACGCATCCCCTGTCCCTTCAGTACATTCTTAAATACCCTAGTGAGGTGTATACGGGTTAGGGCATGGGTCAGGTGAGTGTGCAATAGTGACGGACCTTAGGGTTAGGGTTTGGGTTAAGGTAAGTGGATAGACAGTAGTGTATGTACAGTTTAGTGTAGGGTTAGATGTAGGATTTTAAGTGTTTGTGTGTGGATTGCTGTTTTTTTGGTGTGCTTGTGTTGTGTGTGTGTTTCTTGAAACAGCGATTTTTTTTCCCTGGTAAAAAAAAAATCACTGTTCTAAGACTTCGATGTTTTTGTACTTTGTGGTTAGAAGTTCGAACATATGGTGTTCGAACTTCAGCCATTTCAGTGAACTGATATAGACCCTACCAATGTCAGTAGTACATATCTAGCACTGGAAGTCATAAAAAAGTTAAACACTCTTCCAATTTCAACTTAGTAATTATAAACAACCTAATAATTATTTATGTTTGAAGGCAATACAACAACCTGTAGGTGAGACATTTATGCCTGTTTGGTACACCAGAACTAAGATAACACATTTGAAAAACAAATACAGCCTATTTACTTGACGTTTTGCAACTCATGTCTGTATGTTTGAGGCTCCCAACTTCTAATTTTCATACATACATGTGCACAGGTAATACTTGATATACATTTCTGTTTTTTGTCAGTATGACACGTGTTTACACTCTTGCAGCTCAGTCATACCTCTTAACCTGTTAGAGCAAGACCTCTGGACAAAGGCTCATATCAATGGGGGGAAAGGCCAGAAAATAGTGAGACTATATATCTAGCTGTAACACACTTAATTTCTAGCAAAGTCGTTTTGCATTCACAAGAATACTGAAGGATATGACATCTGACATTCAAATGTATGCTATTATGTTATGGCTTCAGTCTTTATTGGGTTGTCAGTGATTTGCCAGACAAAACACAAGTGTATGAGGCATTGACTTCAAATATGTGCAGACATGTGGTCAATCTGCAAATCTCTGGACAGTTGAAAGGTATAAGCTCAGTAGATAACATTCAGTTCAACACACACTTCTGCGCCAGTTGTTTACTATGCACATACCCTATATAGGTCTCTTACATTTGTAAGACAAGCATATGTATCATAGTAACATTCACAGGTGACATATGAATATTTGCAACATCCCAGGTAGCTGGCCTAGCAGTGTCACAGTCAGTACTGGACAACAGACACTCCAGTAGTAGTCATATGCAAGCTGACTTTTGCTGGGGTGAGTCAGGGGCCAGAGCTCTGATCTATGTCACTGCAGACAGGGCCAGCAGGAATGTCCATAGGTGCTGGAAACAACATGTGAGTACAGAAGTCTTGTTGAAACCTATTGTTTAACTTCCTATTTCACATTATTGCATCTCCCTTCTGCATTCCATTACATGCTTAATTGATTGACATACCTGTTATAGTGCTGAAGAGTTTCCTCAGAATAATGCAAATGTTTAGGTTTTTGTAGTCACAGTCTGCCTTTGTGTAGAAAGGTTCAAACCTGTTTTGCATAGGCAGCAGCTTGCCTTTTGTAGGTAATGCTCATAAGCAGGCGATGGCTTGTGCACGATTGGTGTCTCCCACTTGCTAATTGCATCCAGAACAGCTGTGTTGTCTTTCCATTAGCCAATGCCATAGCAACACAGTGCTATAATTAAGTCCTTCATGTTGGCCTTGCCCCTTTTCCTTGCCTGTGAGGAGGACATTGTGGAGGTGTGGGGGCTACAGCTTCATAGAAGGTAGGTGGAAATACCTCTTAGAACAAGAAATGTGGAGAAAGCCCAACAAAATTAGGGACACAGTTCAAGAATTAGGTACAGATTGTAAGTAAGTATTCCTGCTATACACTTAGAAGACTGCTAGATTAACAGGGTTTGTCTGGTCATGCATTTTCTGCTTGACTTGACGTTTGACAGTGATATGTCTATGACATACCTCTCAACTGTCCAGATTTCTGCAGAATACCCAGAGAATGTTTGGTCTGTTCCTCAAACAATTTCAGTTATTGAGAAATCAGTAGGATAATGTGGGGACTGAAGTTACTAAATGTTGACATCCATTTGTGTTTCAGACTTCATATCCTTCAGTAAAGTTATGTCACAACAAACCCTGTAACACCATTATGTAAGATATGTCCCTCTTTTTGGTCCCCTGTCCCCAAGTATGTCAGGCTTTGTCTAGATGTCTTGCAGTAAGAGGTTCAGAGGTATGGTATATCATTATTTAGTGACTTCACTCCTGATATCATCCCAATGATTTAGCAGAATCCCAGAAGTGTTAATGGGCAGTGGCCATAAATATGGTCCCACACCCTGGACATTCTGTGAAAATATGTAGAGTTGAGAGTTATGTATGTCTGGTCATTGTTACTAGACTGTCAAGATTGTTTAGCAGTGTAGTGTGTAAATGTTTGTTGGGTTGCACAAGGAAAGTGGAAGATGTGAGAATCATAGAGCCTTTTCTATTTGACTGTGCATGCTGCTACAGCTGCTGGTGGTCTATCAGCTGCATATGTTTGTAGGGGCAGACCAAGAAATGTCCTGTAACACCTCAGGATTCCCAGTACACTGTGACTTGGGGCAGTATATGTAGGTGTAGTGTGTGACTGGCAATCAGGATATGTTTGTTCAAACAGTCATTATACTCTAGAGTTCAGTTGGGGTACTGGTATGTTGCTGTGACTGTGGTGTAAATGGTTGTGCGTGGACAATTTCTCACCAATGTCTTCTTTTCAATATGGTTACATCCCTCTAGTGCATGGTATATTTGCAAAAGCATAAGTAATTCCCAGAGCTGATTTGGGGTGGTGTTGTGTTGGTCTGACTGTAGTTCTAAAGATGCTGGGTGACATGGTTGGCAGCTCTCAGTGTTTTTTCCTTTCTGTTACATGATTGCAGTCATACCTCTCCACTGTCCAGATTTCTATACGCTGTCCAGATGTGTAGCTCATATTTATGGTTGTTCCCACAACTCACTGGGATGATGTGTGCATTAACATCACTAAATGATGAACATTTCTTTGTGTTTCAGACCTGAAATTTATCAGAAAATATATGTTAAAACAAACCGTGATACTCTAGCACACTTCTAAGCATATAACCACCATATTTCAAATATGTCAGTATTATTTGGCCTTTATCCCCCTAATTTGTCAGTCTTTTTGTAGATGTCTTGCAGTAAGAGGTTGAGTGTACATATATATAGATAGATGTATATAAATGTATATAACATATATATATATATATATATATATATATATATATATATATATACATATTTAAATATATAAACTAAGAAATTAACTTCTTGACAATAACAGCATTCAAAGAATAGTAAATCACACCAACTCTTGTAGTACTTTAGTGCTTTCATCTTATTATCAAGACTTCTTCAGAAAGACATGTTTCATAACAGAAACGTTAAATGACTGTAATGCATGATATATTTATAAAAGCATTACAAATTCCATAACTTAGATGGCGTAGCAGTACATTGCTGAAATTGTAGTGCACTGCATCCTGGGTTCAAGACTTGGTAATGATGACTTTGTTTTATTATTGTTAAATGACCATAATGCATGATATGTTTGTAAAAGCATTACAAATCCTCACAGCTCAGGTGGTGACATGGTGTGCTGCTGCGATTGTAGTGCACAGCATTCTGGGTTTGAGACTTTGGTCGGCTGTTTATTTTATTGCTGGGCAGAACAATGGCTGATGGAGATAGAGTGATTAAAGCACTTTTAAGCAGTTTTAAGCAGGTTGGCATGGTCTTGTCTAAAGTTAAGTGATGCTAACAGAGGGTTAAGTCCTCTTAGGGTTGCTTAGTGGCGCTTATTCCCACTTACGACCACACTAATTTTAAATAAAGAAAAGAAAAAAAGGCTGATAGGAAAGTGGTAAAATGGGGGCAAGCAGGTGGGTAAAACATTAGGAATACCAGCTAGGGATGTGCAGGATGGGTGTAGGAAAGGACCATAGCTCTACATTTCTATTGCAGCAACAGCTGTGACTAATGAGGAAAATTTGGAATTTATAGCCTCACACTCCACAGAGAGGGGTGTTGGCAATATACATGTACAGTAATTTGAGTGTTGATTGATTTACGACACTGGACATGGGGGCAACATGTAGAGCTATGTATGGGGCATTGATGTTTTTGCAGGACAGATGCCTTTTTTCATTAAGATGAGAGTGGGATGTTGGGGAAGGGCTGTACGTATGTTTAGGGAGGTAGGTTGGGTAGGATAGGTTGCCTTCACTGACAGACAAGACAGAACAGACAAGACACACAACACAGCAGACAGTGGTGGTATGTGACACATGAGGGGGTAAACACCTTGGGTGGGCAGGGTGGTTGGGAATCATAGGACATGAGCCCCCAAATGGATACAATGAGACTGAGAATCCCACTCATAGGCAGTCACCACTGTACCTTCACTGCCCTGAAGGAGGCTGTGCTGGGGGCAGGAAAAAAGGGTCAGCCTGCCCCTCCAGGAGTGCCACACAGCCCTCCATCTCTGAGTGGATGATTCTGTGCAACATACACTGGAACTTGTGGTGGGTGACAGGCACCTCTCTGTGCCTGCACTTGGGGGACGGAATGAGCTGCATCCCCTGAGGTGGTTCCCCCTGAAGGTGGTGCAGGACCAGCAGAGGAGGAAGTTCTAGGTTGGGTCCCAGACATGCTGGGGCCTGGTGCCACAGCCAGATGAGGCAGAACTGGCGGATCAGCCAGGATCTGCCTTCCCAAATGTGCTATGGTTTTGAGGTTATCCAAGACATATTGGTTGTTCATGAACAAAACATTTCAACATTAGTTATAACAGCATGCGTGGGTATTCCAATTAACCCATACCAACTGATGTGAAACAGTTGCATAGCAAACAGAACACATGCATAAATGGAACAACAGTAAGCCTTGTAACAGCATGCCAGTTACATTGATGGCAACAGGCTGCCAACAATGGTATTTGTACAAGGTATGTTAATATGCAAACAATTAACTATATGAACAATAATAGAACAGAAGTCCCAACATTAAGTTTTGAGAAAAACATACCCGTAGTATATGAATAATAATTAGTGATGCAGATGAGGGGTGGGGGATAGAAAAAGTCCATTAAGAACTGTATAGGCTTCTATTTTTCACAACAGTACTGCTCAATACTCTACAGGTCTGCCCTCAATTTACATCTACCTATAGCCCATAGCATCTATAGCATGTACATACCTGTTAAACTGTCAACCTGTAATGGTATGAGGAAGACTGGGACAACTATGGCTACATTACTAGGGGGGGTTGTACATGTCAGGGTTACATATCTGATAAAGAAGGGGTACCCTGCACTGATGTTGTGTCTGTAACTGGCATACTTCACATGGATTCCTATGTGTGTCCAAGGTGATTGGCAGCAGTGACCACTAGCCATGACAGTCTGACACCTGAGAGACATGTATTGGGAAGAGTGCATGGTGTACGTACTTATCCCGCTGCCATTTACAGGCATGGGGTTGGACAGTAGGACAGTTGTACATGGTGTATAGCTATACCTTTCATACAGCTACTACAAACATTTATTTACCTGTGAGACCTGTGGAGAAAATATCTGTTACCACTATCTGACTGTTTCTACAAATATTCAAGATTTCTTGAGTGTATATATGTACACATCTTAGTACCACTTCCTGGATTCGAACTGTGTTTGGGTGTGCTAAAATGAACAACAAGGCTATTTTTCACCACACTGAGCTACTGGGGAACTGCTGTTTCTTGTTTGACTGATTTCTGCCTATTGCTCTGTGGGTTAGACAGTCTGACCTTGTAATCCTGAGATACATGCATGACAGATAGTTAGTGTACTGTGTATTAATCCTTTGAAATAATACAATCTGGAAAGCAAAGGTTAACACAAGGCAATGCTGCAGGGGAAACATTATAATACATTAGACATTTCTATTCAGTGTTCAGATCTTAGTGCATAACATATGTCATGTTTCATTTATATCTTGTTTTACAGCTCCACAATCTGCTGTTTTGCATAATAGCTGGTTCTCAGAACAACTGCAATTAATTCATGTGGCCAAAGCTTTATTTGCTGTGAGGAATCTGTACTTGTTCTATTTCTACAACAACATTCCAGAGTAAACAGAACAGTTTTTGGTATGAGTCTTTATTTCACTTATATGACACAGTGCTTTACTGCTGCATATCCTTTAGATCAATATTTGTCTGGCAAACTTTTATTTATTCATTAGTAACAGAGCACACTACACCTACTGTCAGTAAATAATGTATTTCTTATTTATTTCACTATATAATGCAAGGCAGATCTGTACTCACCCACCTGTTAGCACAGCCTTGTCAGTCTGTCGGCAAGGGTCTTGATATTGCTAGCCCTTTCGGCTGCAGCTGTAGGGGGAACAGAAAAACGTTATGTATACCTGTCTATCACATACTCAAGCTAGAATTTGGCACAGCTATGCATGAGATACTAACAAACTACTGGAGCGGTGACAGAAACCTGGTTCAAGGATCCAGAGAGCACCTCTGTATTGCCAGGCTACAATACATACCAAACCTTTCAGCCGCCTAACCTGGACTGAAACACTAAAGGTGGAGGTGTGTCCAAATTCATTAAGGATATCCACACCTCCAGGCTAGTTGCTCAGCATAATGCATTCGAGATTATCCAAGTGCAACTAACTCTCGGCAAGACTGCAATCCAAATTGCAACTTGCTAGAGATCCCCCACCATGCCCCGGATTTGCACTCCTCATTTCTTGATACACTAGAAAATATTAGGGTACAACCTAACACCCTAATAATGGGTGATTTCAACTACCCCACCATTAACTGGGAAAACTACACATGTTCCAACTCTTTTGCTCAATGTTTTCTGAAATTCATAAATTCCAACACCTTGGATCAACTTATCCACACCTCCACCAGGGACAGCCATATTCTAGACCTGGTCATTACCAACATGGGTAACCAGAGGTCAATTCCTCATTTGTCAGATCCGAGCACAAGCTAATCAGCCTAGACATCCACATCCTGCCCCCCCCCCCCCCATTAGGGAAACCACCATAAAAAATTTCTCCAAAGCCAACTTCATGCTTCTTAAAACAGAAGTGGTAAACTTCATGACACCCAATAGAGATATGACTGCTGAGTCCTATACAAAGGCACTTTATAAGCACTTACATGAGTGCATGGATCGTGCTATGCCTAACAGAGCCAAGATGCTATCCTCCAAAAAAAGGAAGCCAATTTGTTGATCCTCCTGCCATAAACAAACTCAACAACAGAAGAAAGAAACTGTTGCAAAAAAAGAATAAAATCCCATGAATGGAAGAACTCCCTGGTCAGCCTCAGTAAGAAGCTGAGATCCCTCATAAAATCCTCCAAAGCTAGTTATGAAAACAAAATTGCCACTGATTCTAAAGACAACCACAAAGCATTCTATAGCTATGTCAAGAATCTCAATAGCAACACTCAGATTTGCTCTGAGCTACAGCACAATGGCATTAAATATACAGAACCAATTGATACTGCCAACATCCAGGCAGATAGGTTCAGTGCTAACTTTACCCCCCCCTCACCCCCTAAAAGGCCCATCTCTATACCAGAAGGATGCAAAGTTCCTGTAATCATGGCTGCACAGGTAAAAAACACACCCTCCAAAGCCAAAAACATAGCGTCCATGGGACCTGACAACATCCCAGGCTGCATTCTACATGAACTACAGAATGAACTGGCACCCCACCTAAGCACCATGTTCAATCATAGCCTCACCTCAGGCTTTGTGCACACTGAATGGTGCACAATGACGGTTATCCCACTCCACAAAGTGGGAGCGACCATGGACCCTGGGAATTGTCGCCCCCATTAGCCTAACGAACCTGGTCTGCAAGGCCATGGAACGTATCATCATGGAACTTATAAACAAAGACATTGATAATCTCCAAACTCTAGACTCCACCCAGTTCAGGTTTATAAAATGCAGATCATGTCTCCAAAACCTGATTGACTTCTTTGAAGCAGTCACCAAAGCCTTTGATGAGGGTAAGGTGGTTCACACAGCCTATCTAGATCTCGCCAAGGCTTTTGACACCATCCCCCACTCTGGAACTGTAGATAAACTCACTAAACTAAGTATAAATCTCTATGTCACAAGATAGGTTGCCAAATGGCTCACTGACAGAACCCACACTGTGAAAGTAGCAGACTCCAAATCTGACTTCAGACCAATGACAAGTGGAGTACCACAGGGTTCAGTCCTGGGTCGTCTTCTGCTTGGTATCTACTTCTCTGAAGTACAGGCCAAAACAGAAGGTTTTTAGCTAACAAAGTTTGCAGATGACTGCAAACTAGGAGCCATAACTGAAACTCCTAACGATGTGGACATCCTACCAAAGGGCCTCACTGAGACAGATGCCTGTAGTCAAAGCCATGGTCTCAAGCTCAATGCCAAAAAGTGCAGTGTCATCCCCTTTGGTAAAAACTTTGTACCCATGAGCTACCACATAGGTGTTAGTCTACTTAACACAGAAAGTATGATAAGAGACCTTGGGACACAGGTGGACAGTAGTCTCTCCTTTGAAAATCACATCGCCACAGTAATCAGGAAATACTTCTACATGGCACACCTCATTACAAAAGGTTTCTCATCCAGGAAAAAAGTGGTCATTGCTCCCCTCTACTCGTCACTCATTAGATCCATTATAGAGTACAATGCCCCTTATGGTATGTACCTCACAAGACATCTGCAACAACTGGAAAGGCCACACAAATACATCACAAAGAGGATTACTGGCCTCAAACAGATGCCCTATGCAGACCGTCTCAAAAAACTCCAGCTCTACTCCGTCGCATATCGCCTACTTAGAGGTGAACTCTTCCTAACATACAAAGCTATGTCAAAGCCAGAGCTGTTGGACATGCTCCACTTAAAGAAATCCCAATCCCTCTGAGCTACACACACTAGGGACCTAAACCTTGTCACCACAATAAACAGAACATGCTGGAGCGATAGATTCCTGTCCCAGAGACTTCCCATACTCTGGAACAAACTATCTTTCTATATCAAACAAAACTACTCATTAGCACTCTTCAAGAAAAATCTTGATGATTGGATGGGAAATAGGAAATTCACCCCTGGGATCACATCTGTGGCTCTCCTCGACAGGGGCACAGAAAAATAATTTTCTTGGATGGCGAAAGCCAGGGTTCCTTTTTGGCTAGGCTTGTATAGGCCTTAGGGCCAATAGTCTAGTACCTACCTATGAACCTATGAGCATTCCATGCCCAAGATTTCTGGATCCACTGGGCTAGGAGCACCCCCTTCCTATGCTTTAGGTTGGCATAATGATGCCATACCTGCTCACCAGTTCAGAGGATTTAAGTGGCACTGGTGAGGTCACTTGCCATATGGTGCCATGCCTCCACTTTGTACTGAGAGCCCTGTTACTGGCCCTGCAGCAGTCTGTCATCATGGTTTTCTACAAGGAGTCCAGCCATGACCCTGGACTCCAGAATGCTGGGCCCAAAAGTGGGGTCCCTCTCCAATGCTAAAAATGGTTCCTGCAGAGATCAGACTGCAACAGGTTATGGCTGAATTCCCACCTGTGCAGTTTAAATAAGGCCATATTCCCATCCCTTGCTGTCATTGGACCATTTTGAAAATGATAAGCTCAGCTAAGCTGTGCATAAATTCACTTAGCTGAGTTGAACAGTGCTTAAAGGGGTAAATGCTGAGAACTGCTTAACAGTACGCAAATCCGCTTAGCTGAGCTGGCTGCTGCTTAGTATTTAGACCTAAGCAAGCTTAAATTGGCCAGGCAGAGCTGACCACTGCTAACCATTGCACAATTTTCATTTAAAAAAAATATCAGAATTGTAACTTCATTAATCGTTACTGACATATTATTAAGTGTACATGATTTACTTTACATGACATCCATTTATGTGCTATCATTACATTACCTTAGGGTGTGACTATACTGTATGGGACACTTGAGCTTACATGGGGATTTCTTATGTTTTATACACTGACACTTCACTTTTGGACCTGCTACATTAGAGAAATATTAATTACTACCTCACTTAATTCATAAAACTAATTTTACTAATGCTTCCCAAGGTAAAAGTGAAGGGCTTGTCTTGGTGCTCAAACCGTGAACTGCTTCATGCAAAGTAGGAACTCTAACCACTATGCTATCTTTTCATTGAGGATTTTAGCTGTACATTTTTATTTAGCTCCTTTGAGATATTTAAGCTATGCTGAGCACAGAGCCATGACACACAAACCTGTTCAGCTATACTTAAACTTCCATTATAAGAGAACAAAAAATAATCTATTGCAACCACTTTACATACATATATTCATACTGATGCTAATTCATGCTTGCCATTGCACTACCTGTCATTCTATCCACTTTCTATGTATGTGTATGGGTGATATTGGGGTTGATGTCACTAACCACTGGCATACATTTGTGTTTCAGGCTTCTACACCTTCAGAACATTTAGGCCACTGCAGAATCTATTATTCTATCACCTTTCCATGTTTGTAGGGAAATATTTAACATCTGTCCCTATTTGTCCTCTCGTCATTTTGTGTTTGTTCAGGTGTTTTGCTCTTTGGGGTTGGGACATGTAATAAGTGCCCTACTGCACTTTCATAATGCAGGGTGTGTGTGGCAATACTTGTCATACACACACTGCACTTATTTCTGACTCTACTGAACATGTCAGTGTCCACAGACACTGTTTACTTTTCATTTTATTTGCTTTTAGTGACAGCAGACACTTAGAGTGCTTACAACGTGCTGTATGGCACTTTTAGAGCACAGGGGGTGTGTTGAATGTGTGAGCACTATTGAAACATGCCCCCTGCACTCCTTCACTGTTCTTGTTCGCACAGCCATTCTCAGTAGCACGCCTTCATTAATATGAAAGGCGCTCTGCTGTTACGGCTATATGGAAGTGGACACCATTCACACTGTATAGTAATAACACTATTCCTACATGGAGTTTATTGAATCCTGGGGGATGTGTTAAATAAAAGACCCCTATTATTTTCAATAGGTGCCATGGGATTTTTTTATATCCACCTGAGCAACCAATCATTCAAGCAGATGGGCCCTCCATGTAAATATAGACAGGACAGTAAAGCGAACCATGAGATGCTACTTTTTGTTTTGTTCCAGTAGATATCTTGAAATAAGATATGTTATGGCATTTAGAATATGCAATACACCTTTTGTATTTCTTCTTCTTAAGAAACAGTTCTTTCAGTTTTTAGATATGTGGATGTTATATATGCATTTGCACTTACTTCATTTGTGAAAGATTTTAAATCATCCTGGTAAACCAGATGTGTCCTTAAAATAACAAATACTGCTTTTAATAACATTTAAACTAGCATGCCATTTTGAAAAAAACTTTTCACATATTCATATTCATATATATATATTACATCTACTCTATTGTGTATTGGTGTTCTTATGTATATGTTGCATGTGCTGCCTTATGTTTATCCCTCATTAGTAAACTAAAATGAATTGCTAAAATCAAGTAATTATAAAACCCAACTCATGAGATCTGGTTTTTATGTGCAGCTGGTAGAACTGATACATTGTGTCCATGATATAATGTGTAGCTTATGCAGTGGGTGTGAATAAAACATATATCTGTTATTTTTTCTTCTACATCATGACACTATTGGAGTCTGTCTTGACAATTTTCTAAAACAGATACACAGAGTGATTGCAATACATAATTGATAATGACAACAGACATCACAACAACATTGTTGTCATATATCGTCATAGAAAATAGTAATATATAAGCGTGTTTAAAATATAGTTAATAAAATACTAGAAAATGTATAACAAGGGTTCATATTATGTTACTGAATTGTTAGAAGTTCGAATGTCATATGGTCGAACCCATATGATCAAACTTTTAACAGTTCGAAAATCTAAAAATAAAATAAACAAAAGAAAAAAACCTACCTGACTGATTTAAGCAGGAAGGCAAGCCCCCCTGCTAACCCCCACGTGGGGGTCTGTGCCCCCCAAACCCTCTACTCTTTAAATATACCAACTCTGAGATCACACTACAGTGCACGAAAGGGAAATGTTCCCATTTTGCACTGTACGGAAATCTCCATTGAAACATTCAAACTGTTAAAAGTTCAATCATATGGGTTTGACCATATGACATTCAAACTTTTAATAATTTGATAACGTAATATACAACCTATAATAATAACTTATTAGGATTGTTTGAAAAACATAAATTATTACCAAAATTTTCCATAAATAGTTGCAAAATGATTGCTTCATTTATAATAATCTGTATGAATACCATTTATAATATGTCTGAGGTGACAGTTTTCAATATTATGTTATGCATTCTTCTTTTTTTGCCAAAAAAGTCAGTATACATCCCTTTCACTGTCACATTCTAATTGGAAATTCATAATTCCTTTCTTGCATAGAACAATGCCTTATGGAATAACTCTTCCTTAAAATTAATTTTATTTAACATTGTAAGAGCCCTAAACTGCTTACTAGATCACAATACCACTGTTTGAAAGTGGTCAGATATATACAATTATATACAATTAGATGCTAAATGAGCTAGCCATAGCTATTGGTATGTCATGAAGTAAAGTAAACATTATTCCTGAAAAATCAGTTTGAATATGAGCTAATGGAGGTTAGACCGCATATGCTGTGTTTGTATCTCTTGATAGTACATGTTACTTTAGTGTTATAATTGCCAGTAATGAAGAAATGTTTCTGCAGAACTGATGAATATATTTGTTGCCAAGATTCTTTGTATAATGGAGCTATAGAAATATAATGCTCAGTGATAAGTCTGCTGTATTACACCCACCTGGAATACATTCATTTATTTTCTCTGAAAACTGGAAGCTTGGGATCCAGAAATATGATATATTCCAAACTGAGACCAGTTTAGCTCTCAAAGTCTGAAATGCCCTGTGTGCTACAGTCATACATGTTGTTGGGAAAGAAGCCATAATGGCATTTGAATATTTCCATTTTTATAAAGTGGGGAAAGACATGATAGCAGCACATGAGATTCATTCAATAATTATTAACAGCCCAGTTAAAAAAGTTGTCATTTGTTATTTATTTGTTTTTTACAAGAACACAAGGTCTTATAGGGAATATAGATGGTCATCATGCATGATTTCTTAATAAAAGCATGCTTTGTAATAAAAAAATGAAGAAACAAAGGGCACACTTTTTAACAGATGCAGGCCAGACTTTATTAAAGATGTGGATCTGGGCAGAATAAGCAAAATTAGTATTGCAGAAATAAAATAACTGATAAAAAGGCTATAAACAAAATTAAATATGATTCAAATAATAAGGCAAAATTTGAAGTAATGGCATGATGTGTTGTAGAAGTAATAGTTATAAAGTAGAGGTATGTGAGAGGGAGGGTGGCCTAATGGTTAAGGTGTTTGCCTTACAAACACAAGGTGCAGGGTTTGAGTCTCACAAGGGATAATTTGCTAAGCTTAAAATGGCTCACAAGGGCAGTTAGCTTAGTACTAATCTATGAACCTATCTATAATAAGAATGCAAGATGGCAGACAGAATGATTACATCACTGTAATTAAGTCTTGTAGTAGACATGGCTATAAATAAAGCAATAAAATCTGTGTTGGGGGGAATTTAATAAAGCCTACATGGTCTTTTTTACCATGTCAGCATCATGCCATGCTGCTTACATGAAAGTAAGCAGGTTTGCAATCTTGTAAGCACTGCTGGTTGGTGTGCATGCATGTGCCAACATGGGAAATTCTGTGGCATGCAAATCACCTCATAAGCAGGTGAATTTCTGCAAAGATGTGAATGAAAATATCCCTCTGTGTATCTCAAAACTAGAAAAAAAATATGAATATTTTTCTTTTTTTTTAGTAATCTGGGGATGTTTGCATGCCTCACCACAAACACAACTTAAACCTAAAAAAAAAAATAAAAAATAAATTAATAATTTAATATTATGAGAGAAATGTATTACAGGATATTGTGTGGTGTGCTGCAATGGTGGTGCTTTGCTGGTGCTGCTAAGGTGGGTATTGGAAGCAAGCAGAGATAGGTGTAGTTACTAAATAGGAAAATCAGGTGTCGTGTGGTTCGCACCCCCCCACCAGGCAGAGGGAACATGTTTAGTGTGTCAGGTCCACACTGGACTTCAGGAGAGTGTTGGTGTCTAATAACTACTAGCTGATTGGAGCTTAGCTAGCCAGCTTCACACACACACACATGCTGCTGCCATCTTGCTCAAGGGGCTTAGACAGCATTTACATTTTGCAGACACAAAAAAGGGACTGCAGATCAAACAATCCTGTCTAATTTTGTTGTTGTTTGGAATTTGGTGGTTGTTGAAGTTTTTGTTATTTTTTTATTTATAGGAGGTGTTAAAAGGAGGTGTGATTGCAGAAACTTGAGCAGAAGCTACTGTACCTTGTAAGGCGGTATTTCTGAAAGTAATTAAAATGTATGGTCTTCACAACTTTATAGGCCAATATTTAGTTGTATATATTATTTTTTTATTATTTTTGAATTTTTTGTTCCTTTTGATTTTGTGTATACTTTGTGTATTTTTGTTTGCTTTTTTGATGTTTTATTCATGTTTTTTTTTTTCGCTCCTTAAATTCATTTAAGCAATTAAATGCCGAATAATATTTGCTTACCATTGTTGAGAAGCAAATCAATGATAATGATTGCACATGTGCAATTGGCATGGATAATGTTCATAGAACATATTTAGGAAATGATGCATTTCTGCAAAGAGCATTCAACTCTTGTGAAAGATGATGAGGCCCCTGAGAACTATGGAATTGTGGATGCAAGTAATCAGCAATCTGAGGATCCGGTTTGTTTAGAAGGAAACAAAAAAAGAAAGAAAGGAAGAAGTTCTCAACAAATAACAAGGAAGAAAAATAAACTGACTAATGACTGTAAAGGAAAGAGAATACGTAGTAAAAAGGATTCTGCTTTGTTATGTAACACACTGGTGACAGGGAATGAAGATATCTGTCTATCAGAAAACCCTCAGTCTACAGAAAAAGGCATCACCTTTCCAATGGAAAAGGTAGAAAAAAGAGGCAAGGGGCAGGTGAAAAGGAAGAAATCAAAACTGAATGAGGAAGGATTGAAGAACATTACTGTATGAAAAAAGAAGAGAAAGACAGATGTTGACTACATGGCTCAAGCTGTGGATTTATAATGCCAGCTGGATGAGAATTTAATACGCAATGAAAACTGTGGAATTAATAAGACTAATAGTGATGAAGATCTATCCTTCGTAACAATTGATAGAGCTAAAATGACTGTATTAGAAGCTGGAGATTCTTCAGCGATGGTCAGCAAAGATATTCTTGTAGTTGGAGATTCAGTTATTAGAGGAACTGATACTTATATTTGCAGAGATGATAAAGAACATCGAATAGTCTTATGCTTGCCAGGAGCAAAAATAGAAGATGTGAAACAAGCCTTGGAATGCCTTAATGTAAGGAAGTATGGATATGTTTTTATTTATGTTGGTACAAATTATGTCACCAACAAAGATTCTCTGACTTTTAGTCAGGAACTGACAGCCCTCCTAGATAGTATAGCTTGCACTGGTGTTAGGAATATTTTTCACAAATCACCTATAGAAAGGATAGTCAGGTCACTGTGAATAAAAGATTTTTTGAATAAACACCTACATGGAAAAAAATGTCCTGTTTTAAAAAATGGAAATGTATAGAGCATCCAAGCCTTCTTTTGGGCACACATGTTCAGACAGGATGGTGTGCATTTGTCTAGATCAGGGAAGAAAATTTTTGCAGCAGATATTTTGCAATATTTGACAAACACTAGCCAGGATTTTTGCCAGGTCAAAAATGTAACAGTTCACAGATAGCAACATTTGATGCATCTCTGATGGTTGTTAATGCTAGGAGTATTAATAATAAAGTGTTTTTATTAGAAAATGTGCTACGTCCCCACAATATTGATGTTGTTATAGTTTATGAAACATGGTTAAAGAACAATGACTGGAAACCAGTTCTGTCAGGGTATAAATGTTTTACTGTAACAGACATTCTAACAAAAAATCAGGTGGAGGTGTTATGATAGGCATTAAAGATAGCTATGAGACTTGTGATTATTATATGTTCAATGATAATACCAATACTACAGACTGTGTAACTGTGAAAAATAAAGACAACCCTGGAACATATAACAACTGCTGGACTGTAGAGACCACCAAAGTCAAGTGCAGATGACCTAGAGGAATTCATACATTTCTTACATGAAACACAGGAGGGAAGAATAATATTAGCTGGGGACTTAAGTTTACCAGAAACAGACTGGAATAATATTGATTCAACAATGTTAGTAAAGAAATTATTCACAGAGTATATTCAGGAACAACAAATGCTTCAGATTGTAAAAAAACCTACCAGGGGATGGAATATACTAGATATTGTTTGTGTTCCTAAAGAAATTACTGTAACTTCAAGTCAAGTTTTACCACCATTGATGTGCAGTGATCATGGGGTCAAAAAGGTTAATTTGTTGCTACATAATTCTGCCAAACTGAAATCAAAGACGATGCACAGAAGGTTAATTACAGATAATAGGGAAGCAAAAAAGTTGCTATATAAAACTAACTAGAGTGAGGTGTTTAGTGGAAAAACTGCAGATGGAATGTGGAAAGTTTTGAAAGAGAAATTGCTTGAGTGCAAAAAGTCAAAAAAATGTTTAACTTCAGGATCTAGGCACATAACATCAGGGGGGTATATTTCCATAAGAACAAGATACCTGATTAAGGTGAGAGACAAAGGGCCAGATTCACGAAGCCTCCGTGTAAGAGTTATAACTCTTACACGGAGGCTGCAGTTAAATGGTGTGATGTCAGCATGTCATGCATATGCATGAGGTGCATGAGGCATGCTGAATCACACTAGTAACTCTTACATGGTCCGTGTAAGAGAGTAGGGGGCGTGTCTGTAGGCTAAGCCCTGCAAGCGGACACACCCCCGGAAGACTAGAATGGCTGAAAGTAAACAGCCAGGAGAGAGGCCATGGAAATGTGAATAAACACACTACACGACACATGCCCCGACAGACCATCAGTGTATAAAGTGAAGAGATGTTATAAAATGAAATTAAAACCTGTTTTATTTTTTTTAAACCCCGTAAATGTTTGCTACTGTGTGCGCTCGTGTGCGTGGGTGTGCTACTAGCGCAATTGCAGTTAGCAGTCAGTGGAAAAGGATATAAGAACTAAATATGCAAAGTAAGCCAAGAAGTAATAGCTTAGCGGTAGAGTTGCTGGCCTAAGAGTAGGCAGGCAGGGTTCAAGCCCCCACAACAACCTTTTTTTTTTGTAAATAAGCACTAAAAAGCCCCCTGACAGTATTGTACAAATGTAAAAGTATTCCCTTTTGTAAAATGGAATGAAATGGAGCATATATTTTGAAGTAACACAATAATAAAAATAGTCAGAAATGTACTGATAGCTAAGCTGCTGTGAGGCAGACTGTCCGTAGCTGAGTAGTGTTTAAAAAGCTGCAAACTGCGTGCCCGTTGCTAAGCACCGGTTTAACAGGCTGAAACTGTTTGCAACTAGCTGTGCTTAGCTGAACATGTGTGTCACTAGCCAATTAAGGTTTATCCCAGCACACACCATTTGCGCGCCGCTCCACAAGCTAACTGCCAGTGCGCAAGTTAGCTCCAGCAAACGAGCGCAGACCTGATTTTAAGTGCTTAAAAGTGCTTTTGGCATGTTTTATTGACAGGTCCTCAACTCATTTCTGTCAGGAAAATCAAAAATCAGTTGCCAGATTCGAACCCAGGATACCATGCACTAGAGTCAAGGTACTAAACCACTAAGCCATGACAGCAATACCTAGAAATGCAGAAATAGCATATATATGGGATAAAATACAGAATGGAGCATGATAAAGCATTTCCAGTGAAGTAGATACAATTCCAAAATGGCCAATCAGAGAAATGTGCAGGAAAAGCAGCATATATAAGCTCCATAGGCGGGAATACACACCATAACCGATTGTAGAACAGACCTGCAGTCAGAATGATTGGAGTAGGTGAGGGACATTGCTTTCGAGCACAGCGTTGGGGCATTGAGGAGTCCAGATACATGGTCTGGCTCCTTGTCCATCATCACGAGGCCCAACTCATGCAGGGCCAGGTCTCATGGGGAGCACACAGGGCGGAGGCATGGGACCAGTTGGCTCGTGATCTGACCAGTGCTACTGGCATTCCACGCACTGGTGAGCAGGTCCGTCACCACCATGCGGACCTGAAGCGGCATAAGCAAGACCAGTTGACCCAATGGATCCAGGAGGCCCGGGATATGCCCAACGCCCCACTACTGAGTAAGTTACATTTTACTCATGTATGTAAGGATTTCAACTAGCTGATACCATGGAGATGTGTAGTCCAATATTACTTCCTTTGTATTACAGCTGCAGGTGTCTGCTCTGAAGCACGTGAGACGATGACCGAGACTGGCGCTGCTTGCCACCATGCAGGTTAGTAACCCCATCTAGTACTTGTAAATAAATATCATAGTGTAGCATGTATCAGAACACTGCAGTGTATTGATTAAAGGTAATCTAATGTGCAAGCAAGAATTGAAAGTTTGCAGGTATGGCTGCAACAAGTTCATCAGTATGCAAGTGTGACTGGAAAAATAATTTATAGAAATAAATAGTGCTGTAATACAGATGTCCCACCATTAATTAAATGTAGTATAACCTGCAGTCGTCTCCAGAGTACAGCTTCAGAATCTGAGGTAGTCACATGTGTGATTTATCCCTGTTGAAATGCTGAATCATGACAGAAGTGAGGCTGTTGGAAAGTGTTTGAATCACCACAGGTCTAATATGTGAACAAAGCCTAGAAGTACCAACCTGAACTGTGAAGTTGCAGGATGTGTGAGAGTGAAAGAAAGGTTCATGTATGAATAAATAAAGTAGTAATAACCCCTGAATATATAAGCCTCAGTGTGTTTCTACAGAACTAAACACATGCGGGAAGTACAAATTAACATCCCAAACTGATGTCAGTGTGTCTGCATCTGGAATGTCTAGGCCAAAATCTGTATATGGTAATAACAGTAAACAATTTGCAGATAGAATGAATGATTATCTGACAGACTAAACAGCCATAGTTGTCCCCTGTCCTGTCATGAAAGTGTAGCAGGATGATGTATCTGATCAAATTCAAAATAAGAAGGATAGTGATGTATTTGTAACAGGTCTAGCATGACAGCCAAATAAAAATAATTTAAAAAAATCTGACTCAAGTTAATTGTGTACCTATTACAAATGTACATCAATGTGTAACTTATGAATGTGTCATCATTTTCTTTCCCCACCCCACCCTATAATTGATAATAAAACACCAACTAAATATTGGTATGTGAACATTTCATTAACCATGGACATTTGTCCGTTTAAAAAATATATGCATGTCTGTTTGTGCATGTGCCCTGTTCATACCTGCAAACCCGATGGCCTGTTGCCATCAATCAACCCTGCATGTTGTTTGATTGTGTATCCCTGTTCAAATAATGCATGTGATATTGATATGCCCGTTGTTCAATGGTGTGAATATCCGGGTTTTTGTTTAATGGGAATACCAATGCATGCTGTTACAACTAATTTGAATGGAATAATATGCAACTAACCCAAACTAACATAACCACTCACAAACCTAGAACATTTGGGAAGGCGGGTCCCAGCGGACCCACCTCTCCCACCTCAGCTGGTGACTGCACCTGGCACTAGTGCCCAGGCCGGACCCTCCTCCGGTGGCCCTGTGCCACCTTCGGGTGGAAGCGCTGCAGGGGATGGGGCCCGTCCCCCCTCTGCAAGTGTGGCCGGAGGAGTACGTCCACTCACCCTCCAAGGTGTCCGGTCTGTGGTGCGAAGGGAGATCCAAGACTCTGTTCTTGGGCCCCTACGCCAGCTCGAGGCTCGGGTGGCACAGCTTATGGGCATGCCCGTAGCCCCGTCTACACAGCCCCCAGCACAGCCCCGTCCTGGGCTGTGAAGGAACAGTGGCAACTGCCTATGGGTGGGGATATCAGTTCCACTGTTGCCATCTGTGGGCTCATGCGTCTTGGATATCCCAACCTCCGTCCCCGTCAATTGTGTAACCCCCCCACTTGTGTCATACACTGCCCCGTATGCGTCTTGTCTGTCTTGTCTGTTAACCTACCCAACCTACCTCCCCAGCTATACAGACTTCCTTCACCTGACATCCCACTCTCACCTGAAAAAAAAAAAAAAGGGCACTCTGTCCCACAAAAAAATGATGCCCCATACATAGCTGTCCATGTTGCACACATGTCCGCTGGACATTTAAACTGTTAATTGCAATTGGCTCGACAACAAATATTGATGTTGTCCTGACACTTCTCTCAGGGGTGGAAGGTTTCAAATGTCTCACCAAAATACATAGAAATACACAGCTGTTGCTGCGAAAGACATGGGCATCTATGGGCCTTACCTACATCCTTCCTGCAAATCCCACGCTTGTTTGCCTACTGTCTTACCCTCTTTGTGACCCCTTTTTCTGAACTTTCCTGTCACCCCATTTTCTTTCTTTCAAAGAAAATAGCACGGGTGTGCGTGTGTGTTAGCGGAGCTCACCGCCAGTGCGCATGCATGAGCTCAGCAAACAGCGCAGACCTGGTTTAAAGTGCTTAAAAGTGCCTTTATGGCACTTTGATTGACAGGTCCTGTACTCAGTTTGAAAGTTTGCAAAGAAAAATAAATTCCCACTGTCAGTCTCGAACCCAGGACCTTGGTAACATTAGTCTGCATGACCTACCACTAAGCCATGCCTGCCTTAGAAGAACACAGTGCTAAAATAAATATAACATGTAATAGTAGGAATCAGTATAAAGGCAATATAGGAGATGTACTATCCAAAGCATGTCAGGTAGAGTTTTAATGGCCAAATTACTGGATTCCCATACTAGTTCAGTGTTAACAGATACAGCCCTGCTACTTGTTAGCTTGTACATAATAATGTAAGGTAATGTACATATATGAAGGCACGTATATCTACACATACATATATATAAATATATATAAATACATATGACATATAGTTGTAGGTGTCAGTATCCATACACACTCACTACAGGAAACAGTGAACATAAATGCAGCAACCTGAATCTGCAACACAGCCTGACCCCTGTGTGACCTACTTACCCTTCTAACTGCTTAAAGGTTGCCTCAGCACTTTGATTGACAGGTCCTATACTCATTTTGAAAGTTTGGAAAGAAAAATAAATTCCCACTGCCAGTCTCGAACCCAGGATCTTCATAACATTAGTCTGTATGACCTATCAGTAAGCCATGCCTACCTTACAAGAGCACACTGCTAGAATAAATATAACATGTAATAGTAGGAATCAATATAAAGGCAATATAGGAGGTGTACTATCCAAAGCATGTCAGGCAGAGTTTTAATGGCCAAATTACTGGATTCCCATACTAGTTCAGTGTTAACAGAAACAGCCCTGCTACTTGTCAGCTTGTACATAATAAAGTAAGGTAATGTGCATATATGAAGGTATGTATATCTACACATACATATATATAAATATATATTAATACATATGAAATATAGTTGTAGGTGTCAGTATCCATACACACTCACTACAGGAAACAGTGAAGATAAATGCAGCAACCAGAATCTGCAACACAGCCTGGCTCCTGTGAGACCTACTAACTCCTTTAACTGCTTAAAGGTGCCTCCAGCACTTTGATTGATAGGCTCTATACTCAAGTCAAAAGCAGAATATAAGCATACTAGTAGGCCCTACCACAAGACCATTGTAACACTGGTCTGTATGACCTACCACTAAGCCATGACTCTCATACAGGAATATAGTGCTAAATAAGTGGAACATGTAATAGTAGGAATGAAGATAAAGGCAATATAGTATGTCCACTACCCAAAGCATGTCAGGCAGACTTTTATAGTCCCAATTACTGGATTCCCATACTAGTGTAGTGTTAACAGAAACAGCCCTGCTAATTGTTAGCTTGTACCAAATAATGTCAGCTAATGTACATATATGAAAGTATGTATATGTACACACATATATATATATATATATATATATATATATATATATATATATATATATATATATATATTTATATTGCAATACATATGACATATAGTTGTAGGTGTCAATATGCATACACACTCACTACAGGGAACAGGCAAGAGAAATGCAGCAACCTGAATCTACAACACAGCATGAAGCATGGGAGATGTACTAACCTTCACACTCACAGAACACTGTCAACAGCATACCAGCATGGTCCACGCCATACAATCTGAAAGGGCAACGCCTATCTCACATACCCTTTTATAGCAGTGTCCTGAAATCACAGTGAGACATGCAATCAGTACACACCTGGCTGCATGCAATTAGCAAATGCTGCCTTACAATTGGTGCAGAGGCCATCACATGGACCTATGCAGATACCTACAAAAGCATCGAGTACCCACATGCACTCATGCAATACATTCACTGCACAAAACCTACAGAGAAAGAGAGAGAGAGACAGAGAGAGAAATAAAACAAATATAAGGACAGCCAGCAGCAAAAGCAGCAGCAAAAAGCAAGCAGCAAGCAGCAAGGAGCAAGCAGCAAGCAGCACCACTGGCACAGCAACAGCTGCCACAAACACAGGTAATGCAAAGTAGCAGGTTAATCCTGTGTATACTGTGACACCTCCAAATGTATCATAGTTCACTATCTATAGGTATGTCCATGAGATAGGTTGTGTGTACATAGTCCTGAAATATAAACATATGTAATATTGCTGTACATGTTGCCCATACTTAACACTTCCATAGCTTAGAACACAAGGCCAGTTGTGCATATGATGCAGTAGTTCCCAGGGTCAGTAGAGGTTCCTCCTCATTGGTGTGGGACCACTGTGTATGTATGGCACTGTTCAGGTACATATCCTGTAGTATGGCCAGGGATTAATATCAGTCTGTCATGTGGTGCTATGTCCTCCAGGGGTGAATGTAGCACACATCCAGGGATACCATTTCGTAACAGTGATGCTATGTGTTCTGCAATGATGAGGGTGGCTCTCACCTGGACATGTGAGAGGATATGGAGGTTACAGTCATCTGGGATAACTAATACCACATGTGTAGGAGAATGGGGGGGTACCTGCACCTAAACTGTCTGCAACAATGTTGCCAATATCAGTGCATTTGGTGAATGTGAAGCATCTTAACACTGCTGACCACAGATGCCTTGCCGTCATGTGAATCTGCCCTGTGCTGCAGTAGCCTCCTACTATTGTTATACAATATGCCTGTATCTGTAGTCCACTGGACAGGATTAATAAGTGGTGTGCAGTTGTTCTGGGTTAGATATGTGTGTGCACAGTACATGCAGTATGTGGGATGTCTGTGGTAAGCATATGCAAAGGTGCTGGCGGTGTGTGTTGTGGCTTCCACTGGCCCAATGGGCTGCATGAATAGCATCACTGTCATAACTAGTGAATAACTGTGTAATTACATGCATACATAGCAAGGTAGTGTACTGTGCTTGTGGTGTTGTTCGGATATGTATATCCAGGCTGAGTAATGTGTGTCCACATCACAGGGTTGGATGGCAACACACATCCAGTATGTAGGGATGAACACCCAGAATGTGTCAGACATGTTGCCTGTGCAGAAGTATCCGGCCATTACCTGTGCATCCCCCACAACACACACACATGCAACATATGGCAGAAGTACTATAGCAGTACACACATGTTCATAGGTTCATACTAGGCTATTTGCCCTAGGGCATTGGTAAGCCTAGTAGAATGTGTTTGTCTTTTGCCACCCAATTACAAGTTATGCTGCTATGCCCTTGTCCGATGTTAGTATACTGTGCCTCTGTCTAACAGTGACATAGAAGTGATACCTGGGGTACAACTATGATCTCCATCCACTCATCCAGATTCCTATGGAAGAGAGTCAATGAGGACTCTGCCTAACCAGTAGTGTGAGCTCATTACAGAGTGAAGGGATCCTCTCGGTTAGAATATGCCCCTCCAGCATGTCCATGTATGTCAGTGCTGAGGTCCAGCTCTCCTGAGCATGTGGCTGTATGGGACTCTGATTGCCTGAGGTGCAGCATGTTCATTACTGCTGGGTAGGACATGGCTGTATATGGCACGCACAGATTGCCTCTGAACAGGCAGTATGCCACTGAGTCCAGCTGGATTTACTTTACCTGGGCAGCATATGACATCTGTGTGAGCCATTGCATCCCCTTGATGAGGTACTGTTGTCCTGTACCAGTTGCTGTAGGTGTCTGGTTAGGTACATCCCAAAAGGTGCATTGTACGCAATTATAGGCCTGATGATGGATGAGTAAAGAGGCACAATGACCTCCCCTGCCATACATGTGAATCCCTCATGATTAGCTGGGCTATATAACATGTCTTTCAATCCACGTTGGCCATGTGGTTGACAAATGACAGACCGCTACCATGTTTCTTCCCCAGGTCCCCAACTACATCTTCTGTACTCAATGGCCTAACACCTATGTTGTACTGTGCCACCAATGTGGAGGCGTGGGAATCTGCATTGAATACTGATACTCCCCCTCCCTTGTTCAAGTGTTGGGGCCGACAAGAATGGTAACAGCTATAACTTGGTAGTACTGGTGTGCTCCTGTGAAGCCTGAAACAGGTTCATGTTACTGCACAGATATCGATGTCCAGAATGTTAAGTAGGGTTTTGAGTGCGTGCATCCTTAGGTCTAGACTTCCGGTGTTGAGTAGCATCACTCTTACTTCCTCATCCTTTGTGATACAAATGGATGTGGGTTTGCCTTATGAGCCTTGCCTAATACAGGCACTATGGGTGTAGCAAGAGGCTCCGCCAAATTCCAATAGGACAGGGGTGACAGGTGCAAGCTGTCCCTAGCAAAGCATACCACCCCAAGATGGCAGGCATTGGCACACCTGTGAATGACACCAGTATGTCAGTCAATTGTTGGAAGAGATCATCGTGCCTTGATATTGTGGCATCGTTCTAGGTGAGGGTAGGATGCTACTCAAGGTCAGGGTCAAACTGTCTTGGGCTACATGCTCAGAGAGCTCTGTACTGTCTCATGTCATGTAGTCCAGGGAGGAATGTGTCAGGCCATTCACACCAGCATGGACATTGACTGAGTCATACCTGTACTTGCCTTGGGGTTACCTGAGTGTTTGTGTTATGTGGCAGGTCATAGTGCCCGACAGGCTGCACACCGTGACCCTCACCTTGTTAAGCCTGGTGAACGTGATGTTAGTGTGCCTGATGATAGAGGCACCTAGTACAGGTGTATGAGGTGTGTTGTTTACTGTTAATGGCTGTGAGTGTTCAGCACATTGGCTTTGTGTGATATGTGTTGCACATGTTCGTTTCCGTGGTAGTGGTTGCCTGGATGTCTGCTTAGGAGGTCTCTGCTGCATAGGCACAGCTGTGGTCCGAGCCTACAAGTATGTTCATGTGTGATCATGTGTTAGGTCCGCTGTTGTGGTAGGTCTATGTGAGACTGGAAGTGTAGTGAGTGGTCTCCTTCGCCACCTGACTGGTTATGGCGGTATTGAGTAGACAGAGCCTAGCCTCCAGTTTGGTATATGGTTGCATCACTCACATGAGTTTGAATTTGTTGTTAGGAGGAGGGGTTGTCTGTGTACATGCATCTGTTCTAACATTGTCTCTGGAGTACCACACTCACCAGCTGGACTGGGGAGGGAACTGACAACTGACCTCTGGACATGCTAGAATACTATTGTGAATTCTGTAATAATTAATGATTGAAAACAAGGTCCAGTGGGGAGTGATGGTGTACTGACATTACCTACAACTGCTGACTGATATAAAAGCGTCAGTGAGCAAGTGCCAGGTAACCTAAGTGCAATGTGTCACAATTAAGTAAATGCAACAATGAGAAGCAGTCACTTGCTGTCATGTGTAACATGGAAATACGTACAGTAAGCAATGCAGATATCAGTAGTGAGTCACAGACGTGTTGAGAAGCTGTGTACTATGTGGAAGTAGCATACCAGTGAAATAACAAGTTAACAAATAACAAGCATATAAACAAAGGTAGATCCAGGAGGCCTGGATGTAGTGGTTGCTACAGCAAACAAGGTGTAGCAATGTCAGTAAGATACAGCTCAGATATGCAGGCACTATAAACCTGAAACCAGATGTCCCCAGCTATGAATGGCAGAGTACAGCCTATTGTCACACACGAGTGCAGACCACAAACCTTGTTAATGTTAAATAACTGGCCTGAAGGCCAACTGCCCATACCAGAACTAATACACTTGTACACTGGGCCCTCAATCAGCAGTTTCCAACTTCAATGGATGAAAGATATGTGTCCTGCCACCACAGTGCTTGCCACCAACCTCCCTAATGTAAAACAACTGGTCTGAAGGCCAAGTGCTTAGTACAAATGACATAGAATGATAGCTACACTGTAATCAAGTTTTAACCAAGCAGTAATAAGTTAATACTCCCTGTATAGAATGTGTACCATGTATTGTTGAGATACTATGCTGATAACCTGTTTGTGTACCTTTCCAGCTTGACATGGCTCCAAAAAGGAACCCATCATATTCTGCTGCAGAGGATGACGTGATTCACCAGAGCCTGGTGCGTGACTATGCCATCCTGTTCTCACGCACCACCCAGAATCAGCAGGAGAGGTCTGCACTGTGGCAAAACCTCGTTAGCAGGATAAATGATGTTGGCATGCATGATAGGACATATGAGCAGGTGAGACATCACTGCAGTGATTTGATTAGAAATGTCTGCCAGCGTGCTGCAGATATCCGCAGGCAACAGGTTGCCACAGGTGGGGGGGTGGCCACACATCCCCCCCTCAACAGACAGGAGGGGCTACTGCTAAGTGTTGTGGATCCAGTCCCAGAACAACAACAACAACACTCATGCATCATGATGGAGGTTGGATCCACACAGCAGCAAGACACTGAGCATGCAGGTAAGATGCCATATTCATTTATTGTTATTACTTTTACATTTGTTGACCCAGATAGTCTAGCTGGATATATGTCCATTTTCAGTAGAGGCCTGTGGAGAAAAGCTCCACACATAACATAATAAAGGCAGACAGACAAGTTGTTAATACAGACAGCCAACATGATATAATTGTACACCAGCCTGTTAATTAAATCAACATACATGTAAGGAACTCAAACAGTTTAGAGTCATACACAATGTACCGTTGGTTTCAAAGCAATCCTACCTAAAGCATAACGGTTATGCAATAAGGCAAAAGCCATATACATAATAGTTAGGGCTCAGAAGGGTAGAGAAGTAGAAGGAGTATGAAAGATACAATGATATGGAAGAGGCAGGAGTCAAGAAGGGAAGTGAGGAAAAGAAGGAAGACAGTCAAGAGGAGGTGGGAGGGATGGGAGAAGTAGGTCAGAGCATAGAAGGACATCAAGGTGAAAGAAACAGGGTAGAAGCTAGTTTCTATGCACAATGAGGGGTTAAAGGTAAAGAGAGGGTAGGGAGAGGGACGTTAGCCTGGACTCCAAGAAGAACAAAGCCAGTGGTTTTGGAAGTACAGCTTGAGTTGTCGTTTGAAGAGAGGTAAGGGTGAGATTAGAGTTAACTCCTGGTATGTACATATGACTGTTCTGTACACTGTTACTTCATGCACGCATAAGGTGTGCATGTGGTATGTATCTGTCATCATGATATATATACAGACATTATGTGCAGCTGATGTGTATAAGGGAACTAGTGTACTACTGTACTGTATCATGTGCAAAATAAATGGCACACATGTGCCCACTGACATTACTCTCTTCACACTTCCAGGTCCCTCCCATCTAGCAACGAGGCAGGCCATACATGCTGGTGAGTCTTTTAACATTATCTGTAAAACAATTTATAAAACTAGGAAGAGTAGTGTAACTCTGTAGTAGACATGCTGGTGACTGTGTTCACAATACCTGTAATACACAGTAGTAGTAAATTGAGTAGTGTAACACGGTACTGATGTGTGTGTTTACTGTGGGGTGTGCATGTGTGCAAGTGTGCCTGTGCCCAAGTGTGCATGTGTGTTAGTGTCCATGAGTGCATGTGTCCATTTCTGAATGTGTGCATTAGTATTGAAGTGCATCTCTGTCAAATATGTATTGAGACTGTAATCTGTGTTCCATGTTTTCCTCCCGTAGGTTCTGGTGCTGCTCTGGTGACCTGCAGCAGGGAACCTGAATCTTGTGCCCCAGGTACTGATGATGATGAAATGTCTGTAATGGTGCAGGAAGGTGTGTCTGGGTCCACCATTGGTCAGCCAATTAACAGTACACAGCTTTCAACCCTGTCAATGCGCACAGTCATCCTGCCGTTACATCCTTTGTCACCATTGTCCCTAGGTGATGGACAGCCTGCAGTGGGCATAGATCAGGGTAATGTGGTACCTGTGGTACATGCATCCCCACAAGGCAGCCATGAGCAGGGGCCTCCAATGGTACCACGCAGACAGTCGCCCATGGGTTCTCGTGGGGGCATCCGTGGCCGTACTGCCTCTGGCCGACGTGCCCAAGGAGGTATGTCAACCTCCACTATGTTTTGAACTGTCATGCAGGCACAGGCACGTATGGAAAGGTACACCAGACAGGGTCTGAGGGAGCTGAGAGCATGTCGCACAGCCATGACAGACGGCATGCGTGACGTTGCGAATGCTATCCGTAACTTCACAGATGTCGTTGACAGACATTGTGGGGGCATAGAACAGCTGCTCCACAACCAGATGTCCATGGGCCAGGGCGATGGTGTGCGTTTGCGATGTCGACGTGGCCGTATGCCAGCAACAGCACCAGCTGGCAGTGGCCACGGACGACAACAGGCCCACTCGCACACCTCAAGTGCCAGCACCAGCCCCAGCAATGCTGGGTCTGTGCTGTCATCAAGACACCCCAGGAGACCACGTGCACGTGGCTCTGGACAGTCCCAACAGGGAACTGTGTCCAGTCAACACACCCCTGCTTCCGATGACAGTACCCAGTCTGGGTTAGTACTGGATACGGCCCGTAGCACCCCTGCCAGGCACAGGTACCGTGTCCGTGCCCACAGACACTGATCTGGATGACCTGACAGGTGCAGTCTGTGGCTGTCCACAAAACCCTGTACATGGCAGCCATTATGTGGGACTGTGTGCATGCTTACACACATGCAGAAACCTAACACCTAGGGCAAACACATACACACACACACACACACACTGCACCAACACTGGTCCACCCTGTACTGCTGCCCCTCACAAACACACATACACACACATGTCAATTAGTGTTACCAGTGGCTGGCTTGGGCATACCTAACCCATACCCTGTGCATATGATGACACTGTGCCACCTCCTGCATACTACAACATCGGTGCAGGTAAAGGTAAACATGTTGCTGATGCACAGGGTGACTACATAGATGTGTATAAGTAGTAACATGTTGGTAACTGTTCACTGTTCCAGTATAATTGTGTGTATATCCCAGCAGTCCTGCTGCAGTAACTGTATGAATGTCCTCAATTGTTATCTGCACCCATACTACTTACCAAAGTGTACCAGCTGCACACCATCACATGCTAACATTGACTATGGCAATGCGCATCTTGTGCTGTTATGTAGATTCAGCTATATGTATCTGTTCTGTCACACATGCATTTATACACACCCTGCTACCCACACACATGCACACACTCACCTGCCATTCCCATTATTTATCACCCTACATGAGTAGCTGTTGATACATGACAGGTACACATTTGAGAAGTGCACTATGTTGTTTACTACTGGTGTCCCCTTCTCTACCTGTACTCACAGGGTGCAGGCAACCTCATCAGTTGAAAGATGTAATGTGCATCAGGTACTGTAGTACCCTGATTGCCACATCAAACATGTTTCCCATACGGAAATGCACACACAGACACATCCCACATCCACACACTTGCCACATTCAGGCTTCAGAACACTATCTAGGTATATTCGGGTACATGTGTGTTACAGTAGCATGTAACACTATACTGAGTACTGGCAGTTGTCTGTTGTCATGTTGTCTGTATAGAATAAAAGAATTGTTTGATTATCCTACTCCGTTTTGTGGACATTACTTGAAGAAGTGTTACCTTACATGTGTTATTGGTACCACCACCTTCTCTTTTGTAGTTTTGTTTGTATAGGGTGCTATCAACATCACTGCATGTTAAGGGTAATGACCACCCTGCAGTGCATAGCCCCATGTGGCAAAAGCCACATCCCACCCCATCATTGTGCACACACACTAACCCCACCAACAGTAAAACACATACTTTCCATTTGCAAGATTCAAACCCATACCTAACTGTGTTATGACAGTAGAAACAGACACATTAGCAGAGTGTGCTATTTGCAGGAGCTGGAGAAATCCTTACAAATGCTGTACTTAGAGGGTGCTGACATCATCTGTGTGTAGGAGGAGGGATGTGCACCCTGTAGTGTGTTCTCCCAGTTGGCAAAAGGGATATATCAATCATACACACTTGCTGGATTCAAACCCTATCTAATTATGTTATGACACTAAAGACAGACGCATTAGCACAGCACGCTATTTGCATTACTGGGAGATTTCCTTTCCCCTGATATACTTATAGGGTGCTGACATCATCAGAGTCTAGAAAGAGGAATGGTCATCCTGTGGTGTGTTTTCCCAGTTGCCAAAAGGGATATTTTTTTCATACAATTTACACACACACTTACCCCTTCAACAGTAAACACACTTTCCATTTGCAAGATTCAAACCCATACCTAACTATGTTATGACACTAGAGACAGATGCATTAGCACAGTGTGCTATTGCATTACTGGGAGATTTTTTACTAATGATTTACTTATAGGGTGCTGACATCATCAGAGTTTAGAAAGTGGAATGATCATCCTGTGGTGTGTTTTCCCAGTTGGCAAAAGGGATGTTTTTTTCATACACACTTAACCACAGGACCTTCATACACACTTGCCACCTGCTGGATTCAAACCCCTACCTAACTAAGTTATGATACTAGAGACGGACGCGTTACCACAGCGTGCGATTTGCATTACTGGGAGATTTCCTTTCTCCTGATATACTTATAGGGTGCTGACATCATCAGAGTTTAGAAAGTGGAATGATCATCCTGTGGTGTGTTTTCCCAGTTGCCAAAAGGGATGCTTCTTTCATACACACACACTTACCCCCCTTCACACACACTTGCCACCTGCTGGATTCAACCCCCTACCTAACTATGTTATGACACTAGAAACGGACACATTAGCAGAGCGCGCTATTTGAATTACTGAGAGATCCCTTTTCTCCGATATACTTATAGGGTGCTTACATGATCAGTGTCTAGAAAGGGGAATGAGCATCCTCTGGTGTGTTTTCACAGTTGCTAGGAGTAACATTTGGACCAAGTGTGTGAGCATGCCCAGTTCAGCCTTTCCATGACATGTTGTGTGAAAGATGTCTCATTTATCTAAGTGTGTGAGCATGCCCAGTGTGGGCTTTAGATATGTTGAACTCTGCAGCCCATCACATTTGTGGATGAGTGTGACCTTCAACAAATACCTCCAGTTTATGGTTGTGTGTTCTGTGCCATGTTGTGTAGTTACTGTCCAAATGCTTTTGTGTGAACAAAACAGGAGTATACTGTGCCTGCAGGTTTTGCATGGGATACTTTGCACACAATTGTCAACATCCATTCATACTGACCTAACACTATAGCACTGTATAGTGTAGTGTTTCAGTACTTTCACTGTGGTGGTCAGTATCCTGGGCTTTAGTCCTATCACCGCTTTACATTTCCATAGTGTGCACACCAGCCTGGTTAGGGTCCAGTTGTGCACATCTGCACAAAGGCGGTGCCTCTACAGACCCTGGTAATTACTGCCCCATAAGCTTAACAAGTGTAGTCTGCAGATCTATGGAGAGGATCATAATTGAGCTCATAAACAAAGATATAGGGGACATGCAGACATTGTACCCATCCCATTTTGGCTTGGTCAAGGGCAGATCATGCCTTTTGTACTGGGTTGACATCTTCAAAACGGTCACTTAGGCCATTGTTGGGGAAAGGCAGTCCATACAGCCTACCTTGGCCTTGCAAACACTTTCAACGCAATACCCTACTTAGGTATTGTGGGAAACCCTAACAACTGAAATGTAAACCCATATGTCACAAGATGGGTTGCAAACTGGCTTAAGGACTGGACCCACAGGGTTAGAGTTGCTGGCACTATGTTAGACTCCAGGCTGGTCACAGGTGGTGTCACACAGGGCTCAGTCCTTGGCCCCCATTGTTTGTCATGTACTTCCCAGAAGTACAGGCCAACATGGGAGGACTTTGGATGACAATGTTTGCAGATGACTGCACACTGGGCGCCATAGTGGACAGTGCATCAGACACGGATATCCTTCAGAAGGGACTCACAGTAACTGATAGCTGGTGCCAGGGCCATGGCCTGAAGTCAAAGTGCACAACATGTGTAGACATACCCTTCAGGAAAAGCAAGGTAACCCCAAGCTACCATATAGGTGGCAATCCTCTAAGCACAGAGGAGGTTATCATGGACCTGGGGACCCAGGTTGACAGTCGCCGTTCTTCTGAGACTCACGTTGCTAATGTGGCTAGAAAGACCTTCTACATTGCCCACCTGATCAGGATGGGATTCACATCCAGAACTAGTGGGTCATTGTTCCCCTGTACTCTTCACTTATCAGACCAGTGATCGTGTAGAATGCCCTATTCTGGCTGTATCTCACCCAACATCTGCAGCAATTGGAGACACCCTGAATGTTCCCCACCTAAAGGATCAAGGAACCCCAACAGCTGTCATATGCTGCCAGATTGAAGACACTCCCACTCTATTCACTCACATACCGTCTGCTTAGAGGTGACATGTGCCTGACATGCGAGGTCATGTCCAAACAGGGATTGATGGACATGCTCCACCTCAGAATCGGCAGATCCACCTGAACCACTAGTGCAGGTGACTTACACCTTAGCAGGGATGTACGTTGGACATGTTGGAGGGATGGAGTTATCACCCGAGACTCCTATGCTGTGGAATACAATCCCGTCCATGTGAGGCAGAGCACCTTGCTGGCTGTGTTCAAGAGGTATCTTGACCTGTGGATGGAAGGTCATACGCTTAACCCGGGATCGTCACTGTGTCACTGCTGGAGAGAGGCATGACAAAATAATGGGCACAGTACTGTTTCCATATAAGGGGTGGTATGCCAATGAACTCTGTGCTAGGCTTATACCTGCCTTAGGGAAGATAGCCTAGTATAAACCTATGTACCTATGAACCTATCTGACCATGTTGCATTATGTTCAGATGTGAACTACTTACAACAGCCTCATCCAACATCAGTAGTGTATTCCACAACATGGGTGTACATTGGCAAACACTACCGATGTGCCCTAGGCCATTTCTAATGCTAGTCGGAGAGTGTGTTTGTCCATCAACACATTGTAAGTGTAGTTTGCCATGACATATGTCTTGTTTAGTATACTGTGCCTCTGTCTACCTGTGACATAACATTGATACCCAGGGTAAACCTCCCATCTCCCATCCACTCATTAGGATTCCTGTTGAGGGACTCAACGAGTGTCTCTACGGACAACCTGTACTGGTAGTTTACTCATGCGTGGGGTGGCTTCTGTGTTTGGATAATGCAGTACAGCCTGTCCTAAATATGTCAGTGCTGGGGTTCAGGTCCCTCATGTGCATAGCTCCCTGCCATTCAGATTGTACAAGGTGCAGCATGTGCATTGATTCCAGCTTGGACATGGCTTTCTACATCAGGCACAGCTTGCATCTGGGTGGACAGCATGGCAGTGTGTGGAGCTGCACTCTGTTTAATCAGGCTACACATTACATGTGTTCCAGCTCTGTCATACTCCTGGTGAGGTACTGTTGTGGACTTTACAGGTGCTGGATGTGTCTGCATGAGGTACACACCACAGGGGCTGTTGTGGTCATTTCTAATGCTGATGAAAGATAACTGCAGAACCACAATGACCTCCCCTTAGCTAGATGTCAGACAGCATGGACCATGCAATCAGAAATAAAAACAGGACCCTCTCCACAAAGGGAAAGTGTCCTGTCTGGTGGACCCCAGCCATAAACAAACTGTATGACAGATGAGGGTTACTAATGCAAGACAGAGCTACATCTCCAAAAGGGAAGACAGCTGTGATCAGCACTAGTAGGAAGCTACATTATCTCATAAAGACATGCAAGGTCAACTTGGGGACATAAATCACCAAAGACAATGAAGGTAACCACACTGCTTTCTTCAGTTATGTCAGACACCTGGTTGTGAACCCTCAGATATGTTCAGAGTTGGTACACAACAACATATATTCCACTGACCTGACAGATATTGGCAACATTCCGGTGGACAGCTTCAGTGTGATTTACCCCCTCCCTCACCCCCAAAAGAAGATAGTTATCACTGCTGTATGTAACCTCACTGTCATCTTGCATGTCCATGTGAGAGCCGCACTCAACAAAGACAAGTACACAGCATCCATGGGACCTGCTGGTATCTCCGGTTGCATGCTATGTGAACTCCAGAAGGGGCTGGACCCGTATATACAACTGCTATTTAACCTTAGTCTTGCTACAGGATATGTACCTGAACACTGGCATATGGCAACAGTGGTCCCACTCCACAAAGGAGATGCCTCCACAGACCATGGCAACTACCACCACACAAGCTTAACCAGCCTTGTCTGCAAAGATATGGGAAGAGTCATTATGGAGCTCTTACACAGACACATTACTGACCTACGGACCCTTGTTCCCACCTAGTTCAGCTTTGTACAGGGCAGATCCTGCCTTTTGCACCTAGTTGACTACTATGAAACTGTCAGAAGGGCCATTGATGAGGGCTACGCAGTCCACACAGCCTACCTGCACTTGGCTAAGGCCTGTGACACAATACCACACTCAGGCATCATAGCCAAGCTCAACAGCTGACATATAACAGCATATGTCGCAGGATAGGTTGCAAAATGGCTAAGAAACAGAACCCATAAAGTCAACATTGCAGGTGCCTTGTCAGATTCGAAGCCAGTCACAGGTGGTGCCCCACAAGGATGTGTCCTGGGACCCCTCTTAATTGGTATTTACTTTTCAGATGTGAAAGCAAACATAGGGGTTGTGGCTGACAAAGTTTGCAGATGACTGCAACCTAGGCACCATAGTGAATACATCAGCCGGCACACACATACTACAGAATGCTGTCACAAAGGCGGATAGCTGGTGCCAGACATGGCCTGAAACTGAATGCAACTGATGTGTATTCATCCCTTTGGGAGGAACAAAGTACCCACAGATCAATACATAGACAGCAACCCACTGAGCACAGACAACAAATCAGACACCTGGGGACACATGTAGATAGTGACATCTCTTTTGACACCCCTGTTGCCAAAGTGGTTAGGAAGACTTTCTATCTTGCCCACCTTATCATGGAGGGTTTTCCATCAAGATCATAGGAGGTCATTGTTCCACTATCCTTCTCCCTTATCAGGCCCATGATTGAATACAAAGCCCCATATGGTATGTACCTCGCCCAGCAATTGCAACAGCTGGAGACACCCCAAATGTACCTACCATGAAGATCAGGGTTCTTCAACACATGTCATATGCTTCCAGAATAGAGGAAATCCAGCTTTGTTCAGTGTCATACCGCATACTTACAGGTGACCTATGCCTGACATACAAGACCATGTCCAATCAGGATTTGGTGGACATGCTCCACTGCAAGCAGTCCAAATCCACCAGAGCCATGAGAGCTGAGGATTTGAACCTCAGCACATACATGTATAGGACATGCTGGAGGGACAGAGTCATAACTCAGAGGCATCTCACACTCTAGCAGAGTATCCCAGTTCATGTTTGACAGAGTCCCTCACTGACTCTCTTCAGGAGACATCTGGACAACTGCATATGAGACGGAGGCACAGACTAGACAGAGGCACAGTCATGTTATTCAATTACGTAAGGGGTCATAATGTGTCACTACTAAGTCAGAGGCACAATATTCAGAATCTATTCTGTACACTTATTACCACTATAAGGGGTGGCAATAGCCACATCACTATGGCTAGGCTTATACATGCACTAGGGCAGATAGCCTAGTAGTAGACTATGACACTATGAAACACCGTGTATGTGTAGGTATTGTCAATCAGACACTATGATGTGGTTTGGGGGGCTTGATATCTCCCTGTATTCCAACATTGTTTTGTCTATTCCTTCTAGCATGTCTAGGGATCAGTTGCTAGTGTCCTCTCCTGCTCAGCTGGTGAACCTGGGAATATTGAGGCAATGTTACACTTGCCTCATGTACACTGACAACCCTCTCCTTCTCCCATAAAACACACATACATGTGAGAGATGCAACTATATAGCCAAAGTGGAGGCTGAGCTCTCTCAACATAGGACTAGCAAGACCAGAGATAAGGTGAAGGTAACCACACACATCACAAATCCAGTCTCACATGGCACTATCACAACTTAAGATCATACACATAGACACACAGAGACATACTCGGAGGCTCTGATCAGAATTCTACCAAACGGCAGTGGCCACCACAGCAGACACTCACACAACTGCCTCCACAGGGCACAGCACATGCAACACATTGACCACAGAGTCGGTGTGCCAAACAGTCACAGCCCTTAAAGCCAAACACAATGCCAGACACACTTGTCATAGGTGACTCCATAGTCAGACACACTGACGTCCCGCTCACCAGATCGGGTACGGAGGAGGTCACAGTAAGCTGCCTATCGGGCACTGGAATCCACCACATAATGCAAGCACTCAGGTCACTCAACTGCAAGTACAAGTCTGACCCAGTCATTATCCATGCTGGTGTGAATGACCTGAGATGTACCTCCCTGGACTACATGGAAAGAGACATAGAGGATCCCTCTGATTATGTAGGCCAGGCAGGTGTGACCCTGACCTTCAGCAGTATCCTACCTTCACCAAGTATGATGCCACATAAACAGAGACAAGATGATCAGCTGTAATATTTTGCTTAAACTATGGTGTCATTCAAAGGGGGTCCAATGTCTGTCTGCCTGGGATGACATGCTGGACAGGCCACTGTGATTTGCAAGGGACGGCTTGCACCTGTCACCCCTGGGCTTCCGGATTTCGGATGATGCTCTTGCCACCCCCATTGTGCCTTTTTTATGCAAGATTCAGATTATACACCTACCACCCTAGAACACAGTAAAGGAAAGACACTAAGGGTAATGCTGCTCAATGCCAGAGGTCTCAACCTCAAGCTGCACACACTCTATGCCCTTCTCAGTATGTAGCACATTGATGTCTGTGCTGTGCCTGAAACCTGGTTCACAGCTTCTGACAGCACCCCGGCACTATCAGGTGTTACCTCTTATCATGCGTTCCGGCACCAGAATCTGGACAACACCAAGAAGGATGGTGGGTGTCCATATTCATCAAGGACACCCTCACCTCATGGTTGGTGGCAACACACGATGCATCGGAGACCATCCAGGTGCCAGTGACCGTAGGCAAGACTGCTCTGCAGTTTGTAGCATGTTACATGCCACCCTCTCAAACTCAGGTACCTCACACAGCTATCCTGCAAACACTGAAGGGGATAAATGTATCTCCAAACACCATCCTACTGGGTGATTCCAACTATCCACATATAGACTGGGATCACTAATCAAGCCACAACACTCTAACACAAAGGTTCCAAGAGTTCATACACTCAAATGCCATGGAACAACTGGTCCCAATCCCCACAAGTGGAGGCAACATACTAGAACTCATCATCACGAACATGGGGTCACACTGTTCAACACCAGAAGTATACCCATCATTGGTGAGATCAGATCATGGACTACTCTCAGTGGGAGTCCACATCCCACCCACACCCCAGATAGAAAAACAAACAGTGAAGACCTTCTCAAATGCCGACTTCACATTTCTAAGGACTGGTGTGGTCTCTTTCAAGGCCCCCAAGCCAGCGGACACCATTACCCAAGCCACTGTATCACTTAGAAATGCCTTCTACCAGCACCTCCAGGACTGCATGGATCAGGCAATCCCAAACAAAACAAAGACTCTTTGTACCACAGGCAAGCATCCAGTCTGGTGGACCCTAGCCATAAACAAGCTCTACAACACAAGGAAGGAGCTACTACGAGATAGAGCGTAATCCGTAGGAGGGAAGACACCCCTGCTCATTGTGAGTAAAACACTGGGTTCCCCCATACAATCATCTGAGGCAAGTTTTGAGAGTAAACCCACTCAGGACTCAAGGGACAATCATGAGGCCTTTTTAGCTATGTTTGAAACCTGGGAGGGAACTCCCAGATATGCTCAGACTTAGTTCGGAATGATGTAGATATCACTGCACCTACAGACATTGCCAACATACTGGCTGACAGGTTCAGTGCAGATTTCTTACCCCCCCTCCCCCCAACTGGAGGGATATCTACACCAGAGGATTGTAGCCCCCCAAACATCTCCAATGCTGGGGTGGGAACTGCTCTATCTAAGGCAGAAAACACTTTATCCATGGGACCAGATGGTGTCCCCAGTTGTGTGCTCCATGAACTCAATGAGTAATTACACCCGCAGTTAGGGCAGCTGTTTAATCTTAGCCTCACCTCAGGATATGTGCCCAAGGAGTGGCATACGGCAATGGTGGACCCACTTCACAAAGGAGGTGCCTCCACCAACCCCGGAAACTACCATCCCATCAGCTTGACAAGCCTGTTCTGCTAAGCTATGGAGAGGATCATAATGGGAATTATAAATGAAGACATAGGGGACCTGCAGACATTGGATCCAATCCAGTTTGGCTTTGTCAAGGGCAGATCATGCCTTTTAAACTTGGTTGACTTTTTCAAGACAGTCACCCAGGCCATTGACGTGGGCAAGGCAGTCCACACAGCCTACCTTGACCTGGCAAAGGCTTTCACACAATACCCCACTCAGGTATCATTGAAAACATCACCAGCTTAATTGTGAACCCATACATCACAGCATGGGTTGCAAACTGGCTAAGTGACGGAACACACAGGGTCAGAGTTGCTGGTGCCATGTCACACTCCAGAGCTGTCACAAGTGGTGTCCCACAGGGCTCAGTCCTGGGCCCACATTTGTTCAGCATCTACTTTTCAGAAGTACGAGCAAACACAGGAGGATTATGGCTGACAAAGTTTGAAGATGACTGCAAACTGGGAAGCATAGTTGGAAACCCATCTGACACAGACATCCTTCAGAAGGGTCTCATAGACATGGATAACTGGTGCCAGAGCCATGGCCTTACATTAAACACTAAACAATGCATAGCCATACCCTTCAGGAAGAACAAGGTTACCACTAGTTCCCATCTAGGTGGCAATCCTCTAAGCACAGAGGAGGTTATCAGGGACCTGGGCACCCAGGTTGACAGTAACCTTTTGTTTGACACTCACATTGCCAGGGTAGTTTGGAAGACCTTCTACATTGGCCACCTCATCATGCAGGGATTCACATCTAGATCAAGGGAGGTCATTGTTCCCCTGTACTCATCACTCATCAGACCAATGATTGCATACAATGCCCCATTCAGAATGTATCTGACCCAACACCATGCAATTGGATGGGCCCACAAATTCCTCAACAGGAGGTGAAAGGGTCTCAAACATATTTCTTATGCTGCCCGACTGAAGGAATTCCAGCTGTATTCAGTCACTTACCGTCTGCTCAGAGGTGACCTGTGCCTGACATACAAGGCTATGTCCATCCCAGAATTAATGAACATGCTTCACCTCAAGACCTCTACATCCATCAGAACTACAAGGGCAGGAGACTTAAACCTCAACACAGATATTAATAGGATGTGCTGGAGGGACAGATTCATCACCCAGAGAGTCCCTATGCTGTGGAACAACATCCTGGTACATGTGAGGCTGAGCACCTCACTGGCTTTGTTCAAGTGAGATCTTGACCAATGGATGGGAGATTGCAGGTATACCCCAGGGATAACCTCAGTATCACTGCTTGACAGAGGCACAGCAAAATAATGGGCATATTATCCATCACTTGAAGGGGTGGCAGAAGCCACAAAACTCTGGGCTAGGCTTATAAATGCCCTAGGGCAGATAGCCTAGTATGAACCTATGAACCTATGAACATAGGCCTGGGGCAGTTCCTGCTATTAGGACACTGGTCTGCAGCAAGCTATATAGTAGTAGTCAGTTTTAGCCATTGGTTTTGACCATGGCTATTCCATGTTGCTTCTTGTTGTGGTACAAACATGGGTGTGTGGTTATCCATGCCATTTATTGCTAGTCACCCTCATTTTTATCTTGTTCCATGTTTTTGCACATGTACATCACTGTATGAGGTGTGACCTGGTAGTGTCAGGGTGCTGATGTGGGCTTTGACCCTGTTTTCTATTACAGCACTGATATCTACATTCTCTATACTGTGTGTGTTTACACTGCACATCTTGATGTTTATACTTCTGGCATTGTGTAGCATTACATCTAGGTTCCTATCCCTTGTGGTACACATGAGGTGGGTTTGTGTTTTTGTGGTTTATGATTGTTGAGGGTGGATGTTAGTTGGGGTCCTCAGGTGTGCATATGGTACATGATATTACATTACTTAACACATGGCATTCATGCCTCAGGTGGTGCTGCAGGGCCGCCTCTGTCAGATGCACATACTACACTCCCTGTACATGTTTGGAAGCAGGTTGTGTCATGTTAGGCATCCCTGTTACTGTATGAGTGAGTCAGAGCGAGTATCAGTCCCAGTGTTCCTACTGACCAAGTGTATGTGCTATGTTGCCTCTTTGCCAAGGCCAGGGCATACTGGGCACGCCTCCTTCTGCCTACTGGGACAAGGTCAGGTTGTTCCTCCTCCGAGTCACCCCCTGCCTGTGGTGGCCTTGGCAATGGTGGGGGGATGTTTGGCCCAGCCCTGTGCTGGTCCTGCTGCAGCTGTTTCCGCAGGATCATATTATGTAGCATAGCACATATCATGATCATTTGGGTACATGTAGTTGGTGTGTACTGCAAGGCTCCACCAGATGTGTCCAGACACGGGAACCGTGACTTGAGCAGCCCAAACACACGCTCTATGACATTACGTGTTTGTGCGTGTGCCTCATTATGGCATTCCTGTTCAGGTGTGTGTGCATTTCTGATGGGTGTCATCAGCCACGGCTCAAGTGCATAACCTGCAACCCCCACTAGGTGTCCATGTGGGAAGTCCCCATTGGCAAATGATTGGTACAGCTGCGTCAGATGCCAGATATGGGAATCGTTAGCTCCCAGGGCAGCCAGCACACACATTCATTATTATGCCCTGGGCATCACACACGACCTGGCAGTTGATGGAGGGGTATCCCTTGCGGTTAATGTAGGCTCTACCCCGCTCACCGGCTGGTGCTTTGATGCGTATGTGCGTGCAGTCTATTGCACCCAGCACCTCAGGGTATCCCGCTATTTGCTGGAAGAGACGCATATTGCTGGCCACAACCTCACGGTCATTAGGGACATATATATGATCACTGACATGTGCTGACATGGCATCCAGGAACTGGTGCAGTACTCTGGAGGCTGATGCCTGTGATATCCCCATCATATCACCAGTTGGTCTCTGGAAGGTACCTGTTGCTAGTATTCTTAGGCCAACACATACCTTGGTTTCCACTGGGATGGGTTCCCCTCTGTTGGTTCTGTGTGTGAGATGTGGCCTGCACAGCTCAACAATCTGCTGCAGAAGGTCTCTGTCCACTCTGTAGCGCTCTACTATCTCCAGCTCATGTAACCCATGGTAGGTGACCCTGGGCCTGTATACTCTTCTCCTTCTCCTCACTCTGGGTTGTCTGTCAGCATCTGCATTGTCACCACCCTCAGCAATTCGCCTATGCCTGATTATAATAGCTATGGCAGCCCCTAGCATTTCTGCTCTGAGTTCAGCTTTTTTCAGTTTTCAATTCTGATAGCTTAGTTTCTGGCAGTATCTCTTGTGAGAAACAGCCTGCACTGCTCTTTGCAGTGTTTTAAGTGCTGGGTTGGACTTCTAGTCTGCCTGTGTAATTGCCTGCTTCTAATTGTTTCCACCAATTAACTCCAGCAGTATCTTCTGGCAGTTTCCCTGTATTTTAGTTGTTTCCTGTTTCCTCTCTGTTTCCTGAGGAGGAGCAATGTGCACACCAGCTTAAACACGCTCACAGTCACTTAAACGCGCGCACACATCCCTACACGGTGTTACACGCGCGCACACATCCTTACACGGTGTGAGCTTGGCTGATTCATGTTAAAACGCGTGCACACTGCCTTACACACGTGCACGCCCGCGCAAACCATTGTAAACGGTTTGCAACACGCTCCCACATGTTGAACCTGCCTTGCACGCGCACACGCGCATGCACGTATTTCAAGAAACTTTGAGTGTAGGGATAGCGTATACCCTCAGTTTCTTGACTTTCCTAGTGTTCTGTTGGGACACACCTCCCTCCCTGATGTCTGTCTGTCATCTCTTACCTTACATTGCCCTCCAATCTGGTACATTTATTACTATCCTTCCCCCCCGTGATGTCACCTACCTCTTACTCTGTTCCTCCCCCTTCTCTAACTCTTACACTACTCAGAAAGTGCTCATTACCTATGTGGCAGTGTGATTCAGTATTGTAACCCTCATTTACATAGGATTGCCTAGTAATGCTTAGTTACATGTCTTACACGGAGCTTCCCCTTGACAACCACTAAACGGAGGCCATATTGTTTTGGTCTGCAAGTCCCTCCATTGACATTCCATGTAATACATAAATCCCACAATTGTGGGCTTATAAGCTTCGGTTTTAGTTTTAGGTAGCGCACCCGTTTGCGGGTGTGTGCTGCAGTTAAACCCAGAAATCCCGTGAAAAAAAAGTTATATAACTTATTTTTGCAACACTTTTTCATGCCAATGGCCACATATTTGGCCATTGGCATGCTTAATGAAACATATGCACCCTTTATTTGGAGCTGACATAGCTCCGTTTTTAATTTTGCAGAAATGTACTCAGTTGTCAGCTGAGTACATTTCTGCAGCTAACACGTCCGTTACACGTGGATCGCTCAAATACCTCATTTGCATATCTTTAAGCTGCAAATGAGGTATTGAGCATTTCCACGCCCAGTCCGTGTAAGAGACGTGTTAGCTGTCTCTTACATGGAGATTTGGGCTGTTCCTGAATCGGGAGGCTTACACGGAGGCTTACACTACTCTTGAACTCCGTGTAAGCCTTCCTGAATCTGGCCCAAAGAATATAAGAAATGGAAGAGAGGTCGAACTACAACTTTGACAACTGAATCTGGACAAACAGATTAAGCATAGTGTTAGACAAGATCAAGAACAATTTGAAGAAAATTTATATAAAGATATTGAGCATAATAGGAAATCTTTTTATAGATACATACGATGGTGAAGGAGTAAAGATACACACATTGATAAACTGTGCAGATTCTAAAGTTTATTCTCAGACACAACAGATTATAAATATATTTACAAAATCTTATGCAAAACAGTTTGGCTCCACAAAAGCGGTGGTAAGTTGTCCTAGTGACATCCATGTAACCCCAGATACTGGAATCAAATTAGATTATATTGAAAAAGATCTGTGCAAACTGGATCCAAACAAAGCGCAGGGGGGAGAGACGGAATAAGTAACAATGATTTGAGAACACTTAAGCAAGAACTTACACTATCATTACATCTATTATTCACTTGGTCATATAAATATGGGGGAGATTCCTCAATATTGGAGATATGCACTTATTAAACCTGTCTTTAAGAGAAAGGGGAGTAGGACAAACCCAGAATCATATAGACCCTTAAGTCTACTTTCATATTGTGGAAAAATAATAGAGAAGGTAATACTGGAGAAGTTATTGTCAGAACTGGATAGGCTGGGAATTGAAACCATATATCAGTATGCATATGTTGAAAATAGATCTATTACCACCTGTAACATAATGTTCTATAACAATATAATAACAGCTATGAATGAAAAATTGTGCTGTAATGTGATTTATATAGATTTAACTTCAGCATTTGACAGAGTCATGCACAGAACACTGATCAATAAATTAGTACAACTAATTATTGATGTACTGTTGATAAGATGGATAGCTGCATGGCTTACAAATAGGACATGGCAAGTATCACACACCAACTGGACAGGTAAAATCCTTGGTTACAGTCAAGGTGTCCCATATGGCACTGTACTAGGCACTTACTTGTTTAGATTGTATCTTTCAGACCTTACTTTTTCATCTGAGGTGTTCTACAGTCTATATGCTGATGACCTGAAATTGGGTAAACTGATTACAAGTGTTACAGATAAGGCATGTCTGCAAAATAATTTGACTAAATTGACCATTTGGGCACAGGAGAATAATATGTTGACAAATACATCATAAACTAAGCATATGAGATTTGGGAGACATAAACTGAAAGGTGAATATTTAATACATCACACAGTGATTGAAACTGTAGACTCATTTAAGGACCTGGGTATATGGGTGGATTCAGCTATGAGTTTTTCTAATCATATCAACCAACTGGCTAATTATAGTTATAGAACTATAGGTTGTATAAAAAGATTTATAAAGTCTAGGAAATCAAACATAATGAAGTCATTGCTTGTTAGTTACATTAGACCCAAACATGAGTATGGAATAACAATATGGAAACCCTATAGGAAAACAAGCATGAATAAACTGGAAAGAGTACAGCAGAAATATACTAAGGGCATCCATGGATGTGAAAATCTAAGTTATTATGAAAGACTAAAATATCTGAACTTGTACAGTGTCTCTTACAGATATTTAAGAGGAGATCTTACTCAGGGATATAAAGCATTCAGGGACAGCTACTTCTGGGAATGTTTGGGGTTATCAAAAAGTACTAGAGAATCATCAGATAACCTATGTAGAAGATTCTATAGGAATGAGAAGTGTACAAATTGGTTCTCTGACAGAGTAGCTGATGCTTGGAACAGACTACCAATTACATTAAAGCAAGTACAAGTTTAGATATTTTTAAGAATGGGAACAAGTGCTTTGGCATATTGGCAAGCTAGAAGGGCTTTAATGCCCATGTTTGAAACATTTGTATGTATGTATGTATGTATGCTGACTGTGGATGCTTGGGTTGTATGTGCACTGACGTCTAAGCATTGTTTATCTACGGGGAGGGTGTATCTGTGTGTTTGCACAATGAGCTGCTGTGCTAAGTGCATGGAAGTCTGAGGGAGCGTGTCTACTAACTGCTAAGCTTTGTTTACCTACTGGGCACATGTTTGCATAGTGCACCACATTGCTGGGAGTATCTAAAAGGCAATGATGTATTAATTAGTTTGGACTCTTGTTTAACTTAAACTAGGGCTATTAAATGATGTTAATGTTATACTAGGCAGGTGCAATGCATCACAGGTAACCAATCAGAAGCAGTAGAGCACTATAAAGTATTCATACACCGTATAATCAGATTCCGCTCTCATACTCTGCACCATTGGAGTACAGACTTGGGAATTTTAACTGAAAGAATGCTAGGGACTGCTGTCAGCATGCTACATCTACATGTGCTAGATGCTGAAGTCAGTGCTGCTGCTGCTGCTGACAATAGACCTAGACAGAGAAGGCGAAGAGTGTTCAGGCCCAGGGTAACCTTCCAGGAGCTACATTAGCTGGAGATTGTACAGTGCTACAGGGTGGAGAAGGACATACTACAAGAACTCACTGAGCTCTGCTGCCCTCAACACTGACCCAGAGCCAAAAGAGGGGAACTCATCAAAGATATGTGTAGCCTTTAAGATAATAGCTACAGGTACCTTCCAAAGACCAACTGGGGACATGATGGGGTTCTCACAGGCATCAGAATCCTGGGTACTCTACCAATTCCTGGATGCCATGCTATCTCATGATAGTAAACACATTTATTTTTCACTTACCCCTGAGGTGAGGGCCAGCAATATGCAACACGTCTACCATGTAGCACACTACTCTAAGGTAATTGGTGGCATAGATTGCACTCATGCACATATCAAGCTTCCACCTGGTGAGAAGGGCAGAATTTACATCAACCTCAAGGGGTAATGCTCAATCAGCTGCCAGGTCATATGCAATGCCCAGGGCATTATCATGAATGTGTGTGCTGGCAGCCCTGGCAGTTATCATGACTTCCATATCTGGCATGCATCACAGCTGTACCAGAGGTTTGCTATGGGGGACATCCCACATGGCCATTTACTGGGGGATGCTGACATCCATCAGAAATGCACACACACCCACGGACGAATGCCGTAATGAGGCACATGCACAAACTAGGAACATCATAGAGTGTGTGTTTGGGCTGCTAAATGCATGGTTCCATTGTCTCGATATATTGGGTGGAGCCCTTCAGTACTCTCCAGCCACATGTGCACATATGTTCACAGTAGGTGCCATGCTACACAATATGATCCTATAGAAACAGCTGCAGCAGGATCAGCAAAGAGATAGATTACACAGCCCCCATCAGTGCCTAGGTTACCACAGCCACATTCACAGGAGGAGTTGGAGGAGGAGCACCCTGATGATCTCCCTGTAGGCAGCCATAGACCTGCCCAGTACAACCTGCATAGCACATTCACTGACAGCTTAGGGACCTAGGGACTGACACCTTACTCCTACCCACATACATATATTAAAATAGCTGATAACAGGCAACCCACACAACCTGTACCTATCCATGTATTGGCTGTGTACTGCTTGCATCTCACAGAGCCAATCATGAAATGCAGGTTTATCACCTGCTGCATTCATAAGGTAAGTCTCTAACCTACACCCTAATTGCAAGGATTACTATAATATGGTATCACATGTATGGATCTGCTGCTGTTATGCAAGGAATATAGTGGGCTATTTGGATAGATGTAACATACACATGGGACTACAGATGCCCAGTCCAATAGTATGTGTGCCTTAATATTCACTAAGCCTCATGGTTGGAATACTCATGGCATCAGCCAAGGGAGATGTTAAACAGTGGCCAGACATGATATGTGGACAACTGTCTACCCAATGTGATCATGTGCTGTTGTTGCCCCACCCCCAACACAGCAATGTACCCAAATAACTGCTTCAACATCCAATCAGCTATAGTATATCAGTGGACCAGGCAATTTCAAGCCTGTAACCTAGAAATTGCTCAAACATCATTCGTCTCTCATCACTCAGGATAATAATGTACATATGTATTCTGTTGATTGTGTGATGAATGACTCCTCTCTGTCTGGCAACTTGTGTGGCTCAGTGAACTAGTCAAGCTTGCATGGGTGATGTTGTTGAAGGTTTGAATCTGGAATTAATCACAACTTTTGCATGTGAAGTAGTACTATGTTGGTATTTTCACAGACTGTCATAACTTTCAACCTCGGTGCAAGAAATCTGGACAAAGCCAGAAAGATTGAGGGGCAAAGGCCCAGTCATAGGGAAATATTTTAAATATTGCTCCCATAAACCTAGAAAGTTGCTGGACTTAAAGTGTTGCATTATTACATACTCTCTGAAGGATATAAATTCTGAAACATAAATGTTTGTCTGTATTTTGTATAATGTAGTGATGTCAATATTCAATAATTCACCAGAAGACCACAAATGTATGAGGAACAGACCAAACATATGAGGCAAACCTCAGGACATTCTGTGAACATCAGGACAGTTGAGCGATATGCAGACTGTCAGTCTGTTGGTGGTGTAACTTTACCAATCTCAATCACATATTAAGTATAGCACACAGCTGGGGAATGCCATTGACATTTTGAGTGAAATGCAGTACTGCAGAAGCAGGGGTGGATGTTAATGTCTGTAACATACAAAATCCCAAATTAGAGTACAGGTATGTGTGGTCTGGAGTCACTTTATCAGTACTGACAGTCCCACTGGGCATACCCAGACACTTAGCTAAAACAAGTGCAGTTCTCTTCCCCCTTCATCAAAATGACTTGTTATGTATAAATGTCTATATATACAGACATATACAGTTACATATCCATCTGTCACTATCTCTCTCTCTCTCTCACATGCACAGTATATATATTACTATGTATTGTCAAATAGATATATATACCGATATATATATAGTTATATATATTAAAATTATACAAACACTCCCCCATATATCTACATAAAACATATACATAGCATACACACACACAGAGCTACATTTATATATACATACCTGTTAAATACAGAAATATGCATGTGGATATCTTTATTGTCTGACATACCCTAATAATGTTGAGTAAATCTGCACTATCACACAGCCATACTCTTGCTCAAAGGATCCAAACTAAGGGTGCAACAGTACATAATCCACTTCCCTACAGAACTCTATGCCTGCTGGATGTCACCAAGTAGACAGACACAGGTGAGCAGGTGGTGTAATATATAATATTATGAATGCACATATGGACAGGGCACATTGTCCCTGCCCACAGGTTCACCTATGTAACTGCAAGTAGCCACATATGGCCATACTGTTAACTGTACACACATAGCTAGGATAAACACAGTCATCCCACTGCTAGGATACTAGATGCAGATAACAGTATGAATAAATACCAGTCTGCAGGCCATAGATGCTGTTCAATATAAGCCTAGTTTATGTAATGCACAAGTACTGTGCCTGCAATCACAGTTAACCTGTGGCATATGTGATAAGTACTGTGATGTGCAATGTATAAGACTAGATATGTAGGGGTTCTAATCTCACTCCAGACCACTCTGTGTGTGTGTGTGTGTGTGTGTGTGTGTGTGTGTGTGTGTGTGTGTGTGTGTGTGTGTGTGTGTGTGTGTGTGTGTGTGTGTGTGTGTGTGTGTGTGTGTGTATTCCCCTGCAAAACAATGGACATGCTCTCATGGGCCAGCCACCTGCAATGGTTATGCACTAATTGAGCCTGTAACTTGCTGCTGGCATTCAAACTACCCTCTTCTGTAAGGCCTCTGTAACTCACTGCTGGCTTCCAAACTGGCCTCTTCTACAAGGCCTGATGATGTCAGCCACCTTAAGACTACTAGCTGACACTATAGTATCAGACGTAAGCTGTGGTGCATGCAATTAGTACTGAGATTATAGTGTATAAGGCTAGATAAGTAGGATATTTGATCTCACTCCATCCTATTAGGTGTATGTGTGTATTCCCCTGCAAAACAATGGACATGCTCTCATGAGCTATCCACCTGCAATGGTTATGCATTTTTTTGGGCATGTAACTTGCTGTTGGCTTCTAAACCTCCCTCTTCTACAAGGCCTAATGATGTCAGCCACCTTAAGAGTACCAGCTGGCAGTATAGTATCAAATGTAAGCCATGGTGCATGCAATAAGTACTGTGATCTATAGTGTATACTAGATAGGTAGGGGTTCTAATCTCACTCCAGCCCACTTGGTGCATTTGTATATATTCATGTGGAATAACCTTGGTAACCTAGACATATGTAGGGTTTTAAAGTGTTTTATTTGAAGTAGGTGAGGTGGTCCCGCAAAGGACGGACCACAACAATGCCTGCTTATGTACTAGCAGACATGAGGTTTGTTGTGGTCCCCAAAGGACTGACCACAACAAGACCTGCTTATGTCATCAAATATAATATGTCCTAAACTGATAGTACTAGTAGTCATTAGGTATGTTGCATGCAACAGGTACTGTGATCTGTAGTATGTACCATTACATAGGTAAGTTTTCACATCTACATACAGCCAACTTTCAATACATGTGTGCCATAACATGTCCTGTTTGCAGTGATTGGAATTGGTGCTAGCCTCAACATAGCCATGTTTGTGTGTAAGCCTGTTAGAGCATTGTACATCATGTTATGGAACCATAGGCTGTTTGAACTATGCTAGAATAATTGCCATACAGCCCTCACAATCAAAGACATCATCATACCCGTAGTTACAGGAACAGCATATATTGCGACATTCCAAGAGGGACACAGGCAGATGTCCTGAATTGAGATGACAGTCACCCAGCCAATCAGACAGATGTCATGTGCTGAGGTCCACTGAGGTGCTTTGTGTGCCATTAGGTAGGGTTCTGTTCCAAGGGTGTCTTTTAGTCTGCCAGACAAATCTCTCCCACAAGCATATAGTACTAATGTCAAATACTAGGTTACTGTCCTTACAGTGTGTTATCCATTTATTATGCTATACAGTCAATGCAGCATCATGCAACATAAGGTGCACAAATGTATGTGGTGTACTTATGCCAAATGCCAGCATCTGTCAGTAACCACTACAAGTGGCATAGTGAACTAACACTGCATTACACAAGTACATGTTAAGTAATATAGTAACCCTGTACATCAGACACATATCTTTATTTCCCTGTATCTATTGGGAGGATGATAGGGATGTAGCACAGGTATCATCACATGCACAGGGTGGCATGTGGGGGTGCAGGAGGCCTAGGCTAGCCCAAATGGTAGACAGCATGTGAGTGAGTCAGGAGGAGAGCATGTAAGATGGACCATGGAGAGGTGCCATGTTTGCCTGTAGGTGATCTGCATCTGACACTGGTGTGTGAGTGTTTGCATGTATACAGTCAAGCTCAGTGCTAGCCCTACATGTGTGTATGTTGGACAGCTTTGAACCATACTTGGTTCACTGTCTCTGGCCCCAAACACAGGAACTGGCTCTGCCAGGAGTTGCACTGTCTCCTTCATGCCCAAGGTCAGAAGCGGTGCTAGTACCCAATGGTGACTGCTGTCTGCTGGGACTGTGCCCACCATGAGACTGCTCAGGACCACGAACCCATGGACTGCCACATCATGGTGTGGACCGCACACTCCCCTCTGTAGTGCTGGCTGTACTGCCGCTACAGGACTATGGGTGTGCACGGCCAAGTGGACTCTCAGCAGATGGGGTTGCTGACCTATGTCCATGGGTCCCACACTCAACTCCACCCACATGTTGCAGCACAGACAATGTGCGGTCCAAGATAGACATTGTCTCAACCCACCGTCTGTCCACTGCATCAGTCAACTGATCTAGGGTGTCCCTAATAAGGTGGAGGCGGCCATGGATTTCAGACTGTGCTGCATCGATAACCCTAAGCATATGTCTGGTGCTCCCTTCAGAATGTGCCTGTGCCTCCATGAGATCTGAAACATGTGACAAATGACCCATGATGTGACAACTGCAACAGATGGTGGATGGACATTAGACTTCCTACAAGCACCCCTGTCAATCTCCCTGTGTGACCTCACCATCTGTCTGGCTATGGCCAGTGTCTACATTCACTGGAGCCACAGTTGCCACACATTCCTGTTCAATGTCCCCACCCTCTGACTGTCCAATATCTGCTGCCTCCGGGGATGAGATATGTGTGGGCATACAGACTGTGTGCAGTGACATTGGGAGCAGAAGAGCTGGAACAGATTCATCCCCTTGCAGCCCCACCTGTGCCTCACTGTGGCCACCATAATCATCAGATTCTGAAGAAACACTGACATCAGGTTGAGATGTTGACAGACACTAACCCCTATGGTCACCTGCAATAAGAAATAAAAGAGTTCATTAATATCTGCACTGTTGTGCACAGAAAGCCTCCAAGACTCATAACAATGAAGACACAACCAGATTATCAGTTAAACAACTTTCTTCTCCGCGTTTGTCCACAAAACACTTCCTCAGAAGAAAATACAAACTCAGCTCAGGACCTTTATAACAATCACTGGAAGTAAATCAAGAAAAACATGACCAGTAATATTCGCCTTTTAATTAAAAAGTATGACACTATACTTGAAAAAACAACATATAAAAACCCAGTACAACTCTCTTAACTCATTCTCTCCAGTACAGATCTTTTGAGTGTATACCTTTAACTCCCAATGGGTGTGGCTTGCGCCTTTAAAAAAATGAAGTTATCACCTTACAGTTCTTACACATACTCATTGACAGAGATCAAATCTCAATACAATTGGGTTTGCAATCATGTATGCTTCAAGATAAAATATTCTGATACATTGTATGTAGTATGGTTTTGGAATTATTAATGCAAATATGAACACCAATATCTGATGCCTAGAGGCACAGTCAGAGGAAAGTGTAGAAACACCTGGAGGTGCGCTCAGCTGTAATAAGTTAACAAATATTTTGAAATACATATTTCACTGGCTAATGTATTTAGCTTCAACCTGTTGTATACATATTTCACTGGCTAATGTATTTAGCTTCAACCTGTTGTATTTTAAAAGACATTTTAGATTCCTTGCCTCATTTAGATCAAGTGCCTTATCTGCTCTTAATTGTAACTGCCAAAGCGTATCTGTTTGTTGAACTACAGTCCTGTGACTACCACTTCTAGAAATCTTAGGTACCTGTTCCAGATTGAAATTTAGAAACATCTTATGCTGTTTATACACATAGTTATGTGTACATTGGGCATTATGCTGGCCCTTAACAGTACTAGAATATAATTGCTCCTCAACAAAACAAGTTTCATGCTTACCAGGAACAGGACCATGGCCTTGGGCAATACCTGATGGACCTGTAAAAATTTGAGGTTGGGGTAATGTCAGTATCACCGCATGTTGCAGCACAATATAATACATCCAAATATCTCACATTTACAGTAGCTTCTGTGTTACTTGTTGTATTGGTTACAATCTGAATATGAGTGTATAACTGAGGTTAAAGCCTCCCCCAAAGAACAAAAACCTGACACCCACATAACAGTATCTACAGGCTGACACAACAACTGCTACAGTATCACAGTACTGATCACAGTAAGCTTACCTGCACACTTCTCAGCTGTGGAAACTGTGGCACCCACCACCACAATCTATGGTGTGATGGATGCCTGGGAGCTGTTGTGTGTACCTAGGTACACCTGGAATTCTTCAGTGGCCAAGAGTGGTTGTTCAACTGCAGGCCCCACACCAGTCACAGCATAGACTCTGGCTACATCTACTGCACTTCGTATTGCAGCATTTATCATGTCAGCTACCTGGTATCAAACCTGCTCATATGTCCCACTCTGCTGTTCCATGCCATTCACCTCATGGGCAAGGTCTGCCCACAATGCAGCCCATTGTTTCCTGCTTTCTCTGTCCATGGATAGTAGGATGTGATGATGTTGCCTTAGTGCTTGCAGTATTATTTCATTCTCCGCATCTGAGAAGGGTGAACAGCATCAAAGGTACATAATTTCTGAAAGACAACAAAAGACAAAAACACATTACAGGATCACTTATGTGAATGTACACTATGTACAGATATGGCAAGGGCAAAATGGTTGGCACTAACCACTGCTTGCTCACACATGTTATACTCCATGGTGTGCAAACAAAGTGTGTGAATACAACTGAGATAATAGCATTAGTGAGGTATTCCCGTGTGTGCCATGACAGCTACTGCTGTATTATCATACACCCAATGCTCAGGTGTACTGTGGTGTTCCCCCTATGGGCAAGACCTCAATCATATGTTATACAAGCAATGCCACATGAATAGCAGTGTGCTATTACAGCCACTATAAAGAGACCATCTAACGAGACCAGTGTGCCACAATGAGAAAAGAGAATGGGCAGGATTCACGAAGGCTTGCACGGAGTGTAAGAGACGTGCAACACTCCATGCAAGCCTCGCGATCCAGGAACAGCCCTAAACTCTGTGTAAGAGACCAGCTAAACTGTCTCTTACACAGACTGGGCATGGACATGCTAAATACCTCACTTGCAGCTGAAAGGTATGCAAATGAGGTATATTAGCGATCCACGAAGCATAAACCAGTCTGTGTAAGAGACGTTTTAGCTGCAGAAATGTACTCAGTTGACAACTGAGTACGTTTCTGCAAATTCCACAATGGAGCCATGTCAGCTCCAAAAAAAAGGGTGCATATGACTCAGGCAGCATGAGAATGGCCAAATATGTGGCCATTGGCAATAAAAACCGATGCTAAAATATTAAACATATAATTTTTTTTTTTCGATGTTTAAACCCAGCGCAGCCCCGCGCAAACAGGCTGTGCTGTATAAAATCATAAAAAAGAAGGTTATAAACCCACAAATGTGGGTTTCATGCAATACATGGAATGACAATGCAGGGACCAGCAGACCAAAAACAACATGGCCACCGTGTAGTGGTTGCTAAGGGTGGAAGCTGAGTCTAAGACATGTAACTAAGCATTAGTAGGCAATCTCATGTAAATGAGGGTTAGGATACTGAATCTCACAGTCACATAGCAAATGAACACAGTCTGAGTAGTGTAAAAGATACATAAGGGGGAGGAATAGAGTAGGAGATAGGTGACATCACAGAGGGGAATGGTAGAAAGAAATGCAGTTCATTGGAGGTCAGTGTAACATGACAGATGACAGACACAGATCATGGAAAGAGGTGTGCCACTAGATAAGTCATGGAAAGTCAAGAAATGGAAGGTGTACACTGTTACTTACACCAAAGTTTCTTGCTGGGCGTACATGTGCACGTGTGCTCGCCATGAAGCACGAGTAGGGCAGTGTGCGCACGTGTAAGGCAGACTGAACATGTGGGAACATGTTGGGAGATGTTTAACACTGTTTGCACTGGTGTGCACGCGTGTAGGGAAGGCTGAGTATGTTGGAGGCTGTTGGCAGACGTGTAATAGTGTTTGCGCGGGTGTGCATGCGTTTTAACCCGAATAAGTAGATTCTGAACCGTGTAAGCACGTGTGCACGATTGTAAGCCATTGTGAGCATGTTTCTGATGGTATGCACATTGCTCACCCCTGAGGTAACAGAAAGGAAAAAGGAAGCAACAGAATTAATAGGAAGCTAGCAGGGATAACTGCTGAAGCTAGCAGGTGATAACAATTAGAAGCAGGCAATTACACAGGCAGAATAGTAGCCCAGCCCAGCACTTAAAACTCTGCAAACAGTAGTGCAGGATGTTTCTCTTAAGAGACACTGCAAGACAGGAGTAAGCTAATAGAAGTGAAAACTGAAAAAGCTTAACTGAGAGCAGAAATGTTAAGGGCTGCCATAGCTGTCATAATGAGACATAGGCGACTTGCTGAGGGTGGTGACAATGCAGATGGTGCCAGACAACCCACAGTGAGGAGACGGAGAAGAGTGTACAGGCCCAGGGTCACCTACCACGGGTTACATGAGCTGGAGATAGTAGACCACTATAGAGTGGACAGAGAGCTCCTGCAGCAAATTGTTGAGCTGTGCAGGCCACACCTCACACACAGAACCAACAGAGGGGAACCCATCCCAGTGGAAACCAAGGTATGTGTTGGCCTAAGAATACTAGCAACAGGTACCTTCCAGAGACCAACTGGCGATATGATGGGGATATCACAGGCATCAGCCTTCAGGGTACTGCACCAGTTCCTGGATGCCATGTCAGCACATGTCAGTGATCATGTATATTTCCCCAATGCCCATGAGGTATTGGCCAGCAATATGCGTCTCTTACAGCAAATAGCGGAATACCCTGAGGTAGTGGGTGCAATAGACTGCACACACATATGAATCAAAGCACCAGCTGGTGAGCGGGGTAGGGACTACATTAACCGCAAGGCCTTCCTCTCCATCAACTGCCAGGTCGTGTGTGATGCCCAGGGCATAATAATGAATGTGTGTGCTGGCTGCCCTGGGAGTTACCAAGATTCCCACATCTGGCATTTGACGCAGCTGTACCAGACATTTGCCAATGGGGACATCCCACATGGACACCTAGTGGGGGATGCAGGTTATGCACTGGAGCCGTGGCTGATGACACCCATCAGAAATGCACACACACCTGAACAGGAACGCCATAATGAGGCACACGCACAAACACGTGATGTAATAGAGCGTGTGTTTGGGCTGCTCAAGTCACGGTTCCGGTGTCTGGACACATCTGGTGGAGCCTTGCAGTACACACCAACTACATGTACCCAAATTGTCATGATATGTGCTATGCTACATAATATGATCTTGCGAAAACAGCTGCAGCAGGACCAGCATAGGACCGGGCCAAACAGCCCCCCACCATTGCCAAGGCCATCACAGGCAGAGCGTGACTCAGAGGAGGAACAACCTGAGCATGCCCCAGTAGGCAGAAGGAGGCATGCCCAGTATGCCCTGGCCTTGGCAAAGAGGCAACGCATAGCACATACACTGGCTCAGTAGGAACCCTGGGAATGATACGGTCTCTGACTCACTCAAATAATAACATGGATGCCTAAAATGACATTACCTGCTCACAAACATGTACAGGAAAGTGTAATATGCGCATCCGACAGAGGCAGCCCTGCAGCACCACCTGAGGCATGAATGCCATGTGTTAAGTAATGTAACACCATGTATTATATGCACACATGAGCACCCTGACTAACATCCAGCCTCGCCAAGCATGAAGCCACAAAATGACGATGGGATGATCAAGTGCACTAACTGGCTGAAGTAATGCAGTTAGTCAAAGGGGAGCCAATGTGTTTCAGGCTGGGAAGACATGTGGAGCATGATATGATACATCACCTGCTAGGGGTGGCGTGCACCTATCATGCCATGCCCCATGGATACTGGCAAAGGCTGTCAATACCCACAGCATGCCCAGAATAGGTAAGTCTCAAAACACAAACCCACCTTCATAGGTTCTACAAGGGATAGGAACGTAGATGTAATGCTACCCAATGACAGCTGTCTAAACAGCAAGATGTGTGCAGTGTAAACACACACAGTATGGAGAATGTAGATACCAGTCCTGTAATAGAGAACTGGGTCAAGGCTCACATCAGCACCCTAACACTACCAGGTCACACCTCATACTGTGCTGTACAGCCGCAAAACATGGAACAAGCTACAAAAGGAGGGTGACTAGCAAGAAATGGCAAGGATAACCACACCCCTATGTTGGTACCACAACAAGAAGCAGCATGGATTAGCCATGGTCAAATACCAATGGCTAAAACCGCCTCCCAGTATATAGCCTGCTGCAGACTACTGTCCTAATACCAGGAAATGCACCTGGCCTATGTCGGAATACATGAATATATCAAGCCCCCCCAAACCACATTATATTGCTTGACTGAAAATACCCAGACATACACCGGGAGCATTATACTAGCACCAACACAGTAGGAGAAAATTTCTCAGAATCCATAAACCAAAATGCCCAGGAACAATGTACCACTCCCACAAGAGGGGTAAGCATACTGGATGTGATAATCAGCAACATGTGTTCTGGATGGCAAGATGAGAAGTGTACCCCTACTGGTAAGACCAGACCATAGAGTAATCACAATGGATATACACATCCTGACCCCAGTCCCTGGCCAGAATACCACAGTGAAAAACATGTGTAAAGCATAGGTTGCAGCCCTCAAAACCGATGTTGAATCCACAAAAGGCCCTGTGCAAGTGCAGAATATGAGACACACCACAGAACATGTTATACAGGCATTCCATGAACACAGCCAGGAATGCTTGGAGTATGCAATCACAAATAACAACAACACACAATGCCATACACGCAGGCATCTGGCATGCTGGACTCCAGCCATTACCAAACCATGCAAGAGAATGAGGAAGCTACCACATGATAGAGCAAACATAAAAAGGGAAGTAATCACTGACCAGTAGTATGGCAATAGCATATGTCCACACATACAATCCACTAAGTCCAGCCGCAACAAGTAGAATGTGTGAATCCAGAGGCAATGTGACACCAGTCCCAAGTACACAGACAACCAGAACACCCCCCAATAAATACAAATATATGTGATAGATGCATCCATGTATCCAAACCAGAGGTTGAGCTCCACCAACTCTGTACTGTCAAAACTAGTCAGGAGGAGAAGGTAACCAAATACACCACAAACCCAGTCCCACATAGACCCACCACAACTGTAAACCAAACACATAAATACAGACAAATATTCCCAGAGGCCTTAATTACAAGCACACCACACCAACAGAAGCCTCCAAAGCAGATCACAAGCAACCACAACCTTCAAACATAGCACATGCAACGAATAGCACGCAAAGCTGGTGCCAAACAGTCACAGGCCAGAAGGAGAAACAACATGCCTGATACAGTCGTAATAGGTGTCTGTATAGGCAGACACACTGTTGTCCCACTCGCCAGACAGAACAAGGGAAAGGGTAGAGTAAGCTGCCTGTAGGCTGCCACAGAATGCCACATAACACAAGTACGCAGGTCACCCCAAAGCAAGCAGAAATATGATGCACTCAATGTCCATGCTGGTGTGAATTACCTGAGATGTACCTTCCTGGTCAACATGAAAAGAGACATGGATGGTCCCTCTGAGTATGTACCCCAGGCCGGTATAACACTGGCTGTGTGCAGCATCCAACCCTCACCAAGAATGATGCCACAGTACAAACAGAATGCTCATGTTTAACAGCTGGCACAGTTACAGTTGTCAGTCCAAGAGGGTCTAATGTCTGTCTGCTTGAGATGTCAAGCATGACAAGCCATGCTGCTGTTCCAGGGATGGATTGCACCTGTTACCCGTGTGCGTCTGGATACTGGATAAGGCCTTTGCCACCTCCATAGAGCTGTATGTAGGCAAGGCCAAAAAGACTACCCACCACCCTAGAAAACATAAGCGGTAGGAAACATAAGGGTAATGCTGACCAATGCCAGATGTGTAAACTGCAATATGCATGCCCCTGAGGCACTTCCTATTATGGAGAACAATGATGTCTGTGCAGTGACAGAAGCCTGCTGCAAGCCTAGTGATAGCACACCAGCACTACTAGGTTATACCACATATCATGTGTTATGGCCCCAACACCTGCACCAAAACATCAAAGGAGGGGGAGTATCCATATGCAGCATAGACACCCATATGTCCAGGTAACTGACAATGCACAAAGCAGCAGAGACCACCCATGTGCACATAACTGTAGTCAAAACTGCTGTACAGTCTGTAGCATGCGACAGACCACACTCTCACACACAAGAACTCCACCCAGACATCCTGAAGACACTGGACAGTATGAATGTCCCACCAAATACCAGACAAGGTACACACAAATTACCACATAGGTGTCAAACCATTATGTATGCAAGGAGTAATCAGGGATTTAGGGACACAGGTCGACATTAATCTGTCATGTGACACTCACAATGCCAATGTGGCTATGAAGACTGTCGATATTGGACACCGTATCATGAAAGGATTCACATCAACATCAACAGAAGTCACTGTGCCACTGTACTGTTCCCTTATCAGACCCATAATCTAGTACAATGACTCATATGGGATGTGCCGTACGTGACACCTGCAGCGGTTCGGAAGACCTCATGGTTACCCCACCAACAGGATAAAGGGTGTGAAATATATGTCATATGCTGCCTGGCTGTAGACACTCCAGCTGACTGCAGTCACAGACTGCCTACACAGAGGCATTGTATGTCTGTTGTGCAAGGCCATGTCCAACACAGGAGTAATGGACATGCTCCACCACAGGAAATCAAAGCCATTGGAGCTGTGAGAGTCACAGATGTCAGCCTCAACACATAATGAAATAAGATGTGCTGGAGGGACAGATACATAACCCAGAGGCTCCCCACACCCAGAAACAGGATCCCAATCCATGGTAGGTAGAGCCCCTCACTGACACCCCTCAACAGGAATATTGCCAAGTGGATGGATGACCGTACATGTATACTGGGGGTTCTCACTGTGTCACGACCAGACAGAGGCTCAGTGAAGAACTTTATAAATGGCCATAATAGAACATAGCAAGGGGTGGCGAAAGACACACACACTCTGGCTAGGCTTACTAATGGCCTAGGGTGTATAGCCTAGTATGAAGCCATGAACCTATGAAGATACAAAACGTACAGGACTCTAAGGATAATCACAAGGCTTACCCAATTGATGGTAGGAACCATGTTGGGCATCCACAGATATGCTCCGAATCACACAGATATTACAAACAACATACCAAACACACACACATATTGCTAACATACAACCTGTCAGGTGCAGTGCAAACCTCCCCCCCCCACCAGAGTGCAAAATACCTATCCTAGCAGACTGATGGTCCCCTGACATTGCAGATGCTGAGGTAACAGCCATCATCTGCAAAGCAGAACACACAGCAGCAAAGGTATGTGATGGTGTCCTGTGCTGAGGCCAACATGGACTCCAAGAATAATGGAATGCCAAATCACACTACTGCCCAATGTCAGCCTTACCACAGTATATGTACCCAAAGAGCAGTGTACAACAACAGTGGTCCATCACAACAAAGGTGTTGCCTGAATGGATACTCCAAACTACCACCCCAGGATCCTGGCAAGCTTGTTCTGCACAGCTATGGATAGGATCATTATGTACAGCAGACAGAAGGCTATTGTGGACCTACTGATACTGGACCCTACACAGTGTGGCTGCTGTAACTGCAGAACCTGCCCCTAAACATGTCTGACCCATTTAAAGCAGTCATTAAGGTCATTGATGAGGGCAATGTGGTCCACACAGTGTAGCTGGACCGTGCACATGCTTCTAGACAATACTGTATGAGTGCAGTATGGATATGTTCACCAGCTTACATACATACCCCTATGTCAGTAGAGGGGTTGCAAACCAGACCAAGGACAGAACTGACATGGTCAGACATGCCGCATCCATGTCAGACTACAAGCAGATATGAGTGGCATCCCACAAGGTCTGGTCTTGCCCCCCCACCCCCATTCTGTATATATGTCCCATAGGTATAGGCCAACATGGAAGGACTGTGACTGAACATGTATGCAGAGGAGTACAAACAGCCCACCATATCCTACCCCCAGCTGACACAAGCAACCCACAAAAGGGCCACCTACAAACAGACAACTGTAGCCATAGCCATGTCAGCAAGCTAATTGCAGAACTGTGTATAGACAACCACCGTGGATATACACTAAGTGCCCACAAATTACCACACAGGTGTTAACCCATGAGGTACCTATCATGTAATGTGAGACCTGGGTACAAAAGGTGATAGATATCCTGCACTGGACAAACATGTGGCTGTAGTGTTCGCAGAAACATATACTATATACCCACCCAAACATGAAGGTTGGCAGATGTAGATAAGGGGAACTCACTGTGGCTCTGCAGTCATCCTTCATCAGCATCACAAGTGACTACAATAGCCCCTGTGGGATATACCGCAGCAGACACCTCCATCAACTGTAAAGTCCACAACAGTACCCCACCAGGAGTAGCAAAGAGCATGAACAGATGCCATGTGTTGCCTGAGTAAACAAACTGCAGCCCCACACACCGCCATACTTCCCAGCTACAGGAAAGCTGTGCCTGATGTATGAAGCCATGTCCAACCTGGAATGAATGAACATGTTGCACCTTGTACAATCTGAATGGCAGTGAGCTATGCACATGATAGACCTGAACCCCAGGACTGACATACATAGGACAAGCCATACAGAATGATCCATAACACAGAAGGCACCCCCACTCTTCAGTAAACTCCTGGTACAGGTCAGCCAGAGAGTCACATATCAACACCCCTCAAGAGGAATCCTGATGAGTGGATGGAAGATGGTAGGCTAACCCTGGATATCACTGTTATGTCAGAGGTAGACGGAGGCACAGTATACTAACCATGACATATGTCATGGCAAACTCCAGTTACAATGTGTGTCGAAGGACAAACACACCCTGTGACTAGCATCAGAAATGGCCTTGGGAACATTGCTAGTGTTTGTCAATGTCCACCCATGTTGTGGAATACACTAGCAATGTTGGACGAGCCTGGTGTAGGTAGTCCATATCTGAACATATTGCAACATGGTCATATGTGCACAACTGGCCCCTACACAGTCTGTTGTGCTCACTATGAAGATGTCAAGCAGTCATAGGACTAAAGCCCAGGATACTGTCCACCACAGTGAAAGTACTGAACCAGTACACTATACGGTACTACAGTGTTAGGTCATTATGAAAGTATGTTGAGAACTGTCTGCAAAGTATCCCATGCAATCCCTGCAGGCACAGTATAATCCCTGTTGTGGCAGACATGAAGCAGTTGGCCAGTTAGTACACAACATGACACCCAACACACAACCATAAATGTGAGATATTGTTGAAGTTCACACACACCCAAATATGTGGTGGACTTCAGAGTGCAACATATGGAAAGCTCATACTGGGCTTGCTCGCACACTTTGATAAATGAGGCATATGTCAGACAACATGCCATGGAAAGGCTGAACTGGGCATGCTCACACACTTAGGCCATATCTCCATTTAGCAGTTGGCCACACATATCTGGTATTTGTACGTGTCAGTCCAGGAACCAACCACAACACAGCAATCTGCTCAGTGCACACAGTAAATGACTACAGAGACATAAGTGATATAGTGGATCGCCGTCATATGCAAATATCTTCCACAGATACACAAGTTGGTCATAGGAACAGGGAATGCTATGGCAATAAAGACCTGCAAACAGTAGAACAGCACAACAAATATTGTGCATCCGACAATTGAACATATGGGTGTAGAGGTCAATACTAGGCTTGTTGCCCTAGGGAATGACAGCTCAGCCAGAGTGTGCTTGGCATCTGCATCCCCAGGACAGTAGGCTACTGTGCCACTGTAAAGTAGGTCACAGAAGGCAACATGTGAGGCTAGTGAGCTGTACCTCTGTCAAGCAGGGGCACCGTGGAGGTCCCAGGGATTGAATGTGCTAAGCCACAGCCATGTTGTCGGTGTGTGCTGTGAGAGGGTTGCTGAGGATCTCTGACAGTAGGTGTCCATCAATAACAGACTGAGGGGAGCCCTATCTGCATTCTCTGGACGATTCTACTGTCAACACTGTGTTGTAATGAGTATGTGTGAATGAAGTGCCATGCTGGAACTGTTCACAGATGTCCTCCCTCTGTGGGCTACAGCTCTGCAATGTATTATGTCACTCTGTCTGTTGTACGGCACATATATGGCTGGTGTACAGCTGACAGGTGTCTTGTTGTGGAGCAGTCATGGGTATATGTGGGATAGCATGACCAAGGCAAACTGTACACATTCTCATAGAATGCAATTGTCAAGGATTATGCTGAGTGGCCAGTATAGTCCCCCAGCATGGGTCCTCAAAGTCGTCCACCCCAGTCTACACAAGTGTAGAGTCTGCTTGTGCTAAATACAGTTTGTGTGCAGTGACAACCTTGCCTGGGGGTGGAGATGGGATATGGATATCCAGGGAAAGGTGGGTATGGTAAGATATCAACAATGGTGGCCTACCTCTGGTGTGGAACAGTGAGTACTCACGTTGCAGATGGACAGGTGCAATATGTATTCCCCCATGTGGCTGTGGTGTGTGGTTCTGCCATAGCACATGGACCCACAAATTGTAGTGGCTGTAGGGTAAAGTGGTAGAGGCCTGAGTACTTCTCACACACAATATGCCTGTACCTGATGCTAACCACTGGAATGGTGTATGTGAACACCTGCATATCCCGGCACTGTTCCCAGGGAAGCTAAGTGTGTGTCCTGGATGTGGATGTGGTGTTCTGGACTGGTTGTGTTGTGTGTTACAGGTCCTGTGGTCCCAAAGCATGGTATAGAACATAACCTGCAAGTGCGATGTGCATATCTGACCCTGACGTAGGTGGCTGCAAATGCATATATATGCTATCCCCCACCTGACAGGTAGTACTACATGTACATACCTCTGTAGAAATAAATATGTCAGCACCCTATTAATACTACAGGTGCAGAACAGGTGCCCAGTAATTTGGATAGTGCGCTCTGCTAATGCGTCTCCCTCAAGTGTCATAATATAGTTAGGTAGGGATTCGAATCCTGCAAATGCTCAGTGTGTGTGAGGGGGGTTTGTCTGTGTGAAAGGCTGCGAGAGGGAAATGTCCCTTTTGGCAACTGGGAAAACACACTACAGGATGCACATTCCCATTTCTAAACACTGATGATGTCAGCACCCTATAAGTACAGCAGGAGAAGGGAAACCCCACAATAATGCAAATAGCGCGCTCTGCTAATGTGTCAGTCTCAAGTGTCATAACATAGTTAGGTAGGGGTTTGAATTCTGTATATGCTCAGTGCTTGTAAAGAGGGTTAGTGTGTGTTTAAAACTGTTTGAAAGACGTATCCATTTTGCCAACTAGGAGAATACACTACAGGATGCACATTCCCCTTTCTAAACACTGATGATGTCAGCACCCTATAAGTACAGCAGGAGAAGGGAAACCTCCCAGTAATGCGAATAGCGTGCTCCGCTAATGTGTCCATCTCGAGTGTCATAGCATAGCTAGGTAGTGGTTTGATTCTTGCAAGTGTGTGTGTTTGAATGAGGTGGGTAGTGTGTTTGCAATTTTGTGTGAGGGAAATGTCCCTTTTGGCAACTGGGAGAACACACTACAGGATGCACATTCCCATTTCTAAACACTGATGATGTCAACACCCTATAAGTACAGCAGGAGAAGGGAAACCTCCCAATAATGCGAATAGCGTGCTCCACTAATGCATCAGTCTCATGTGTCGTAACATAGTTAGGTAGGGGTTTGAATTCTGTGTGTGTGAAGGTTAGTGTGTGTTCAAAACTGTTTGAAAGAAGTATCCCTTTTGCCAACTAGGAGAATACACTACAGGATGCACATTCCCCTTTCTAAACACTGATGATGTCAGCACCCTATAAGTACAGCAGGAGAAGGGAAACTTCCCAGTAATGCGAATAGCGTGCTCTGCTAATGCGTCCATCTCGAGTGTCGTTAGGTAGTGGTTTGAATGTTGCAAGTGTGTGTGTTTGGATAAGGGGGGGTTAGTGGGGGTGTAATTTTGTGTGAGGGAAATGTCCCTTTTGGCAACTGGGAGAACACACTACAGGATGCACATTCCCCTTTCTAAACACTGATGATGTCAGCACCCTATAAGTACAGCAGGAGAAAAGAAACCTTACAGTAATGTGAATAGCGCTGTCTGCTAATGTGTCTGTCCTGAGTATCATAACATAGGTAGTGGTTTGAATCCTGCAAGTGTGTGTGTTTGGATGAAGAGGATTAGTGTGTGTGCAATTTTGTGTGAGGGAAATGTCCCTTTTGGCAACTGGGAGAACACACTACAGGATGCACATTCCCCTTTCTAAACACTGATGATGTCAGCACCCTATAAGTACAGCAGGAGAAGGGAACCTTTCCAGTAATGTAAATAGTGCGCTCTGCTAATGCATCTGTCTCGTGTGTCATAACATAGTTAATTAGGGGCTTGAATCCTGTACATTCTCAATGTGTGTGGAAGGGGTCAGTGTGTGTTCAAGACTGCTTGAAAGAAGTATCCCTTTTGCCAACTAGGAGAATACACTACAGGATGCACATTCCCCTTTCTAAACACTGATGATGTCAGCACCCTATAAGTACAGCAGGAGAAAGAAAACCACCCAATAATGTGAATAGCGCGCTCTGCTAATGCGTCCGTCTCGAGTGTCATAACATAGTTAAGTAGTGGTTTGAATCCTGCAAGTGTGTGTGTTTGGATGAAGGGAGTTAGTGTGAGGGAAATGTGCCTTTTGGCAACTGGGAGAACGCACTACAGGATGCACATTCCCTTTTCTAAACACAGATGATGTCAGCACCCTATAAGTACAGCAAGAGAAGGAAAGCCTCCCAATAAGGCGAATAGCGCACTCCGCTAATGCGTCCGACTCGAGTGTCATAACATAGTTAGGTAGTGGTGTGAATCCTACAAATGGCATGTGTGTGTGTTTGGATGAGGGGTGTTAGTGTGTGTGCAATTTTGTGTGAGGGAAATGTGTCTTTTGGCAACTGGGAGAACACACTACAGGATGCACATTCCCCTTTCTAAACACTGATGATGTCAGCACCCTATAAGTACAGCAGGAGAAGGAAAACCTTCCAGTAATTCAAATAGCATACTCTGCTAATGCATCTCTCCTGAGTGTCATAACAGAGTTAGGTAGAAGTTTGAAACCTGTAAATGGCATGTGTGGATTCTGGGTGTGTGCAATTCTGTATGAATAACATGTGTTTTTTTGAAATCAGGAGATCACACTACATGATCCACTTTACCCTTTCCAAGCAGTGATGATGACAGCACCCTATACATACAGCTTGAGAAGAGACACCTGCCAGTACTCAACATAGCACAACCTGTTACAGCGTCACTCTCAAGTACCATAACATATTTAGGTAGGGGTTTGAAACCTGCAAGTGCCAAGTGTGTGTGTGCTTGGTTGTGAGGAGTTTGTGTGTGTGCATTTCTGTATGAACAGCATGTTAGTTTTGGCAATCAGGAGATCACACTACCTGATGCACATTACCCTTTCAAAATACTGATGTTGTCAGCACCCTATAAGTACAGCCAGAAAAGAGGAACTATCTAGTAATCCAAATAGTGTGCTTCGCTAATGCGTCTCTCTCACGTGTTGTGACTTAGGTAGGGAAATGAATCGTGCAAATGACAAGTGTGTGTGTAGGGGGGAGTAGTAGGGTGTGTGTGAATGCAAGTGTGAAAAAACTGATCCTTTTGGCAAATACTACAATACACCAGATGCTGCATATTCCCCCAATAAACACAGGGGATGTCACCACACTATCAGCACAGCCAAACAGGGCTAGTTGGCTAGTAATGCCAATAGTGTGCTCTGCTACTGTGTCTATTACCATTGTCAGAGTACAGATAGGTATGTTTTGGTAACCCACAACTGCCACGTGTGGTTGTGTCACACAGTATGAACTTGTGTGGGTCTTTGTACATAACAATGCATGCCATTGCCTAAACCAGCAATGGCATTGCACACATGATGTATGTGTGTGACACATACACATAAATACCTGTGACCTGCAGTAGTTACCATGTCTGACACATGCCTCGAGTGGATAAATGGTATTTGCAATGTATACCAATATGACTGTGTCTTACTGTGCAGGGTCCGCACGCGGTATGTGTCTATACAGTGTGGGTGTATATGGCAAAATACCTACAGCAGGGGATACGCATCTGGTCTTGGCCATATAGGTACATGTAGTCGATGTACAGGTGCTGCATGTTCCCACCTCTTGTGGTAGTGGTAACATGTCATTCCACTGCAATTCAGTGACCACATGCTGTGAACCCTTCAACTAGTGTGTTGTAGCTACAGTAATGCTCATGCACAATGTTTGGCTGGATGCAGTCCAGCCATATAAACACAGTTCTTGAGACTGTCATATTGCCAGTGTTGTTATGGAGGATAGGTGGTCTTCCTGTGTATGGGAGGGTTGTGTGTGCCAGGCTATGAACCAGATGGCAGTCCGACACACTGTTAGCTGCACATGATTAGGCCCTGATGCTTTGTGCTGTGCCAACAACCTGGAGGTGTGTGTATCTATGGTACCTTGGGATACCACCCCCATGTCCATGTGTGTTACATGTGTAGGGGACAACAGGCATGGTATGGGGCATAACCTGTCAGTGATGGGTAACACCTGTGAGCCATGAATCAGGAATCTGGTACTGCACAGACATTGCAGTTCACCGTGCTGAGGACAGTGTCCGGTGCATGCATCTTCCGGTGTACACTGCTGTTGTTGTGTAGCAGCACTGTTAGTGTCCTAACCTGTGTGATACCCATGGAGGTGGCTATGTAAACCGTGTCCTGCAGCATAAGGCAGTATGTGTGTACCAAGGAGCTTTGCCATTATACATCGGGCCATGGGCGCGCCACGCAAGATGACCCTTGCACATCATTGTGGCTTCCCTAGCATGTAAGCACACATTGACAGCCAGCGGATACCCTATGAATGACACTGGAGACTGAGCATAATGTAGACATACAACACCCTTCCCACATATAGTGGTAGCATACCTGGTGAGGGTATGTTGGCAACCAAGATCAGGCTCATACTGGCCTGTGCCACATGCTGAGAGATCCATTCTATGTTCCCTATCATATAGTCCAGGGAGGTATGTCTCAGGTCAGCCATACTGGCATGGTCAATGAGTGAGTCATATGTGTCCATGCCTCTGACTGACCTGTATGCATGTGTTCTGTGATGGACCATAGTGCCCCTGAAGCATATCACTGTGACCTTCACCAGATACAGCCTGTTGACCGGGACCCCAGTGCAGCACCCAAGACAGGTACCTGACACATCTGTAGCAGGTGTTGTGTAGCCCTACAGGCTGTGAGTGTGTGGCACAGGGGATGTGTGTGCCATGTGTGGCATGTGCTCTGTTCTGACGGAACATATGCCTGTGTGCCAGCTGCAGAGGTGTGTGATGCTCAGGCAGGATGCTATTCTGAGTCCCCACGTATGCCCCAGTGTGTTCAGCATGCTATCAGCGTGTGTCAATGTATGACTTGTATTGTAGTCAATGTAATATATTTTATTTATTTATTTATTTATTTATCCTACATTTGTTGACTGGGATAGTCCAATTGGATGCACGTCCATTTCCAGCGGAGGCCCAGGGAGAAAAGCTACAAGGGTAAGCAGATACAGCATTACATAATACCAGCATTACATATTACAAACAGATTATTTACAGAGATTACATAAGTAAGCAAGTTAAACATGTTCCAGAGGTTAAAGTTAGTCCTGAGCACAAGTCAGGATTAATTTAAATTACACAGTAAACTGGTTAACAGATTTTACACATTCGAGTTAGTCAGGCTTGATACATTGACATAGCCAGTTAAGTGACAAATGTTGTTTGAGTCTAGTGTTAAATTGACCTAAGGTAGAAAGTAAGGTAATATCAGCTGGAAGTGAGTTCCAGGATCTACTTAAAGAGTTTGCAAAGAGAGAATCACTGGCTGTGTTATTAAATTTGCTAGTCTGAATTAGTAGTTTGTTAGAGGATCGAAGCGGTCTAGGATTGTTATAGGGGGTGATAATATTTGAAGTGCAGGAGTATTGTCCGGATTATAGAGGATATTATAGGCCATAATCAGTTGGTTATACTGTATTAGGCTGGGTAGTTGAAGCCAACCAAGCTGATTTAGATTGATGCAATGATGTGTCCTAAAAGGCAGCCCAGTGGCAAACCTGGCAATGTGGTTGTAGCAAAGTGAGTGTTTGTTAAGGACAGTCTTGTTCATATTCGAGAGTAGAGGGGATGCATACAGAAGGGTTGAAAGAAGGTGTGAGCGAGCTATGGCACTTTTAGCTGGAGGGGTTAGGAAGGCTTTTATTCTTTAAAGTGACCCTAGTTTTTTATTGATGGCTTTGATAATTTGGTTAACATGTAGGTCACATTTGAGATTATTGTCTATGATGACACCTAATAGTTTAGTAGATGGGTCAGGGGAGATTATTGTGCCATCAGTTGATGTTATGGTAAAGGTGAAAGCGGTAGACCTACGTTTTGGTGAAATAACAGCAGTTTAGTTTATTTGGGATTTAGGATCAGACGATGTTCAGAAAGCCAGTTTTCTATTGTATTAAAGGTGGTCTGGGTAGCTGACCATAACTCTACTGGAGATGTGGCTGAGCAGATCAGAGTAGAGTCATCAGCATATTGGATACAGCTGACTTTTGGGATGACAGTATAAAGGTCGTTAATGAAGATGGAGAACAGCAAGGGCCCTAGTATAGAGCCTTGTGGTACTCTGAGGGTGTTAGGCAGAAGGTTAGAGAGTTTGTTCTGCCAGAGGCCAGCCTGCTGTCGACCATGCAGGTAGGATTGAAACCATTGGAAGGCTCCAGTATCTAGACAGAATGTTTGCAGGGTGTGGATTACAAGTTGGTGATCAACCATATCGTATGCCTTGGAAAGATCCAAAAAGAGGGCTGAGGATATATAATTAGTGTTGCAAGTATGGTTTATGGTGTTATTAAAGGCTAGGAGGCCTGAAGTAGTGCTGTGATGAGGACAGAAGCCATGCTGAGTGTCTGCCATAAGGCGATTTTGGATTAGGTGGTGCATGAATTGTCTATGAATAAAGTTTCCATAATCTTTGCAAGTGGAGAGAGTATAGCTATTGGCCTATAACTGGAGAATTCAGTAGAGTTGCCTCCTTTGTGAAGTGGGATTACATAGGATATTTTCCAGATGGTGGGAAATTTATATTCTACCATGGTTTGTTTGATTAGTTTTGAGACGGGGTAAGCAATAGCATCAGCTGATTTTTGTAGGTATTCAGCAGGGAGTTGATCAGCAGAAAGTGTAGTGGGTTTTACTTTTTCAATCAAGGTACGGAGAAGTGAAGTGGCGACTGGTTGGCAGCTGAACGCAAGTAGGTTTTTAGGGGTGCTACTTTCAGGACCAGGGGAGTTAGGAGGTAAATGGCTAGCTAGGGCTTGAAATGTCTCAATAAAGAATTGGTCAAAACTATCAGAAACATCTTCAGAGGTTTTATCAATAGTAGCAGCAGGGATTGGGGTTGAAGTTTGTCCAGGATGTAGTATATATGACATGCCACCTGACAGGGTATGGCATTACTGGGTTCAGAGAGCTCAGTCCCCAGATTGGCTGTGTGGTGGCATCCCACACATGTGTTGTACGTTCCTGGCCAAGGGTGATGGCTGACTGCATACATGTGGCAGCTGTGACATTGCCACATGACTCACATAAACCACAACTGGACCATAGAGTTGATTTACAGGTTACCTTTGCACATGCTACCCTAGTAGTGTGATTGCCATGGTGAGTACCAACACATAGGGCCAATGGGGAACAACATACTGAAGGTGTGTATGTGTGGGTGTACCACTACTGTTTCATAGCACTGGCATATATGACTGCACACGTGGGTAAATGCCAGTCAAGACATGTGCAATGTGCCACAGGCAATGTACATGCGTACAGGACAGACAGTGACGTTTTGTCATGTGTAAAGTTGACATACGTATCGTACGCTATGCAGATGTCACTAGAAGTCTACAGAAGCACTGTAACTCTGCATTGCAGGTGTACGCAGTGTTCCAGGGAACCCCAAGCGAACATTCATGCAAACAAAGCTACAGTAAGCAGGGCTGAAAGTAGTGCATTGTACAACAAAGAAGGAGTAACAATAACAGTAAGTAGCAATGCAAATATGTAGGCACTATCAACATGTACCCAGGAATACACAGCGCAGATGCCAATGGTAGAACTGATATTATGTCATAGTTATTTGTGATTTGGATTACACTGGTACTGCACACATATCTACATGCGCAAACATCCACATTGCATAGTCGTTGTGGGCAACTTGACACCATTACTGTACATGTCCACCATTGCATATTACTACTTGCGTTAGTTTCTACCCTGTGCTACCCATGTATCCGGCTATCTGTTGACAACCTTACCAACGGCATGCAATTATGTGCAGCTGTTACACTTTGGTATGTACTATGGGTGCAGATAACAATTCAGGACATTCATACAGTTACAGCAGCAGACATGCTGGGATATACACACAGTCATAGCAGCACACTGTACTGTTACCAACATGATACTACTAATACACTTCTATGTAGTCACCCTGTGCATCAGCAACGTGTTTACTTGTTCCCGCAATTATGTTGGATATAGCAGGAGGTGGCACAGTGTCATCAGATGCACAGGGTGTGAATTAGGTATGCCTGAGTCAGCCACTGATACCACCAATTGACATGTGTGTGTATGTGTGTTGGTGAGGGGCAGCAGTACAGGGTGGGGCAGTGTTGGTGCAGTGTGTGCATGTATGTGGTCACCCTAGGTGTTAACATTTCACATGTGTGTATGCACGCACACAGTTCCACCTCATGGCTGCCATATACAGGGGTTTGTGGACAGCCACAGACTGCACCTGGCAGGTCATACAGATCAGTGTCTGTGGGCATGGACATGGTACCTGTGCCTGGCAGGGGTGCTACGGACCGTATCCAGTATTAAGCCAGACTGGGTACTGTCGTCAGAAGCGGGAGTGTGTTGACTGGACATAGGTCCCTGTTGGGACTGTCCAGAGCCACGTGCACATGGTCTCCTGGGGCGTTCTGATGACAGCAGAGACCCAGCATTGCTGGGGCTGCTGCTGGCACTATGGGGGTGTGCATGAGCCTGTTGTCGTCCACGCCAACTGCCAGCTGCTGCTGTTGCCGGCATACGGCCACGTTGATGCTGCAAATGCCCAGCATTGCCCTGGCTCATGGACATTTGGTTGTGGAACTGCTGTAATATGTCCCCACAATGTCTGTCTATGACATCGGTGAAATTACGGATAGCATCCGCAATGTCACGCATACTGTCTGTCATGGCTGTGCGACATGCTCTCAGCTCCCTCAGACCCTGTCTGGTGTACCTTTCATACGCGACTGTGCCTGCATGACAGTCCGAAACATAGCTGAGGTTGACAGACCTCTTTGGGCACATCAGCCAGAGGCAGTACGTCCATGGATGCTCCCACGAGAACCCATGGGCAACTGTCTTTGTGGTACCATCGGAGGACCCTGCCCATGGCTGCTGTGTGGGGACACATGCCACAAGTACCACATTACCCTGGTCTATGCCCACTGTATCCTGTCCATCACCTAGGGACAATGGTGACAAAGGATGTACTGGCAGGATGACTGTGCACAATGATGGGGTTGACAGCTGTGTACTGTCAATTGGCTGACCAATGGCAGACCCTGACACACCTTCCTGAACCATTACACAAATATCATCATTACCAGTACCCGTGGCACAAGATTCAGGTTCCCTGCTGCAGGTCACCAGAGCAGCACCAGAACCTGTGGGAGGAAGACAGGAAACACAGTTTACAGTCTCCAGACATTGTTACCAGTGATGCCCTTCTGCACACATGCACACATGAACATATGGACACAGGCACACATGCACACATGGACACAGGCACACATGCAGACATGCACACGTGGACACATGCACACAAGCACACATGCACACATGCACACATGCAGACATGCACACGTGGACACATGCACATGTGGACACATGCACACATGCACACACACATGGACACATGCACACATGCACACTTGCACACATGGACACATGCACACATGCACATGTGCACATATGCATGCGTGGTCACGTGTACACATGCACACATGCACACATGGACACAGGCACACATGCACACATGCACACATGCACATGTGGACACAGGCACACATGCACACATGCACACATGCACACATGGGCACAGGCACACCTGCACACATGCACACATGCACACCCCACAGTATACAACCAGAGCACTACTGAGTTACACTACTGTTACTAGCAATATCAGGACTATTATAGGTTATGTTAAACACACTCACCAGCAAGGATGGCCTGCCTTGCTGTAACACCAGAGGGACCTGCATAAATGATGATATTAATGTCAGTGGGCACAACTGTGCCATTGATATTGCATATGATACAGTGCAGTAGTACACCAGTTGCCTTTCACACATCAGGTGCTGATATTGCCAGTATCACACACATGCACAATTACATATTATGATGACAGATACATACCACAGACACACCTTACACATGCATAAACTAACAGTGTACAGAACAGTCAAGTGTACATATGGCATATTACCTGCACGCTCCATGTCATGCTGCTGTGTGGATCCAGCCTCCATCATGATGCAGGTGTACTGCTGTTGCTGTTCCGGGGCTGGAGCTACAACACTTAGGAGTAGCCCCTCCAGTCTGGTGAGGAGGGGATGTGTGGCCACCCCACCTCCTGTGGCAACCTGTTGCCTGTGGATATCTGATGCATGCTGACGGACACTTCGGATTAAATCACTGCAGTAATGTCGTACCTGCTCATATGTCCTATTATGCTTGCCAATATCATTTACCCTACGGACAAGGTCTTGCCACAGTGCAGCCCTCTCCTGCTGATTCTGATTGGTGCGGGAAAACAGGATGTCATACTCCTGCACCAGGCTCTGGTGGATCTCCTCATCTTCCGCTGCAGAGTAGGCAGGATTACGCTGACGTGCCATCCCCTGGAAGAGAACACAAACAGGATATCAGCAGACTATGTCAGCAATATATGGCACACATACTATACATGATACTCATGTGTAGTGATATACTACTACTCCCATATGTTGCATGTGTGTGTGTCATGGTGGATACACAGGTACATGGCCAGATATCAGTGCTCAGCCAACACCTGTGCAACAATACCTGCCACATTCCACACAACATAGTAGCATGCCCCATCGGTCAGGACACACTGACAGGTCCAATGCACAACCTCACTCTGGGGGTTCATCCCAAGGTACTATATGTGGGACGCCATCCACTAGTGTGATGTGGACACAAGTTACTCGGCCTGGATATACATATCCTACCACCACCACCACCACCAGCACAGTGGACTACTTTGATATGTATGTGATTAGACAGTTATTCACTTGTTGGGACTGAGATGGTATCCATGCAGCACACTGGGCCAGTGGAAGCCACAACCCACACTGCTGACCCCTTTGCAAATGCTTACCATGGACATGCCATGGATTGCATGGAACTTGCACACACATTTCTAACCCAGACCCTATGCACAAAGGTTAGGCATCCTGTCCAGTGGACCCCTGACAGAGGCAGATTGTATAACAATAGCAGGAGGCTACTGCAGGACAGAGCACATTCACATTAAGGGAAGGCATCTGTGGTCAGCACTGGTACTACGCTATGGTCCGTCATAACAATGGCCACGGCCTACTCTGGGAGGGAAATGGCCACAAACACTATGGATGACCACAAGGCCTTCTTCAGTTATGTTACACATATGGACCAAATGCCTCAGATATGCTCTGTGTTAATACACACCTACGTAACATTCACCAAACACACGGATATTGGCAACAGTCTTGCAGACAGGTTTGGTGCACGTATCCCCCCTCCTTCTCCCCCACCAGTTGAAATAGTTATCACAGTTGTATGTAACCTCCTTATCATCTCACATGTCCAGGTGAGGGCCGCCCTCAGCAGAGCAGAACACACAGCATCACTGTGACCTTATGGTATCCCTGGATGTGTGCTACCTGCACTCCAAAAGGGCATACAACCGTATATAACACTGATAATTTATCTTGGCCATACTACAGGATATGTACCTGGACAGTGGCATACAGCAACAGTGGTCCCACACCACTAAGGAGCCACCTTGACTGACCCTGGGAACTACCACATCATATGCATAACCGGCCTGGTCTGCTAAGCTATGGAATTATGCAGTGTGTGATGCATATGCAGTAATATCGGGTACCTGCAGACACTTGTTCCCAGCCAGTGTGCCTTTGTGATGGGCTGATCCTGCCTTTTGAACCTGGCTGACCTTTCAAAGCAGTCACTACAGCCATTGCTGAGGGAAATGCACAGACAACTGCTGCCAGCATCATGGCCTAACATTGATTGACATGTAATGTATGGTCATCCCCTTTTGGTGGAACTACCTACACACAACATATCACATGGAAATACCTATAGATACTGACCTATGACACATTTGGAGGGTTCACAGTATGCACACTATTAACCTGCTACTTTGCATTACCTGTGTTTGTCGCAGCTGGTTGTGTTACCACTGCTTCTGATTGCTGCTGCTACTGTCACTACTGACAGCTTAGAGTCACAGAGTCACAGTGTGTAGGTTTTTTTTTTTATTGTTCTCTCTCTCTCTCTCTCCCTCTGTCTGCTTCCAGACAGTGCAATGAATGTATTGCATGTGTGGAGTGTTAGTACTGGATGCTTTTGTAGGTATCTGCATAGGTCCATGTGATGGCCTCTGCACCAATTGTAAGCCAGCATTTGCTAATTGCATACAGGCAGTTGTGTACTGATTGCAGTTCTCACTGTGATTTCAGGTCAGTGGTATAAAAGGGTATGTGAGATAGGCGTTGCCCTTTCAGATTGTAAGGGTGGGGACCATGCTGGTATGCTGTGGACACTGTTCTGTGAGTGTAAAGGTTAGTTTCTCTGTCATGATTCAGGCTGTGTTATAGATTCACATTTCTCCATTCCTCTCTCCTGTTCCCTGTAGTAAGTGTGTATGCACAATGACACCTACAACTATATATAGATATATATATATATATATATATATATATATATATATGTACATATACATACATTTATATATGTACATTAACTGACATTATTACCTACAAGCTAACAACTAGCATGGCTGTTTCTGTTCACACACTACTATTATGGGAATCCAGTAGTTTTGACAGTAATTCTACATGACATGCTTTGGGTACTACACATCCTATATTCCCTTTACATTCATCCCTACTATTACATGTTATATTTATTTTAGCACAATGCTCTTGTATAAGAGTCATGGCTTAGTGGTAGGTCATACAGACTAGTGTTTCCAAGGTCCTGGTTTTGGGACTGACAGTGGGATTTTATTTTGCTTTTGAACTGAGTACAGGACCTGTCAATCAAAGTGACTAAGGCACTTTTAAGCAGTTGTAACCGGGTTAGTGCTGGTTTGCACGGAGCTCACGCATGTGCACTGGCGGTTAGCTCCGCGCACACCCGCTTACAACCACTTAACAGTGCTTACTCTGGCGCACACCCGCGCTACTTTCTTTGAAAGAAATGAAAATGGGGAGACAGGAAAGTGGTGAAAAAGGGGTCACAAAGAGGGTAAGACAGTAGGGAAACAAGCTTGGGATTTGCAGGAGGGATGTAGGTAAGGCCCATAGCTGCCCATTTCTTCATCAGCAACAGCTGTGCATATGTATGTAATTTGGTGTGACATTTGAAACCTTCCACCCCTGAGAGAGGTGTCAGGACAACAATAATACTTGTTGTACAGCCAATTGTAATTGATAGATTCCATGTCCAGCAGACATGTGTGCGGAATGGGCAGCTATGTATGGGGCATAATTTTTTTGTGGGTACAGAGTGCCCTTTTTTTTTTTTTTTTTCAGTGAGAGTGGTATGTCAGGTGAAGGAAGTCGGTACAGCTGGGGAGGTAGGTTGGGTAGGTAAACAGACAAGACAAACAAGACGCATACAGGGGCGGTGTATGACATGTGTGGGGGGGTTACACAATTGACGGGGATGGAGGTTTGGATATCCAGAGCCCATGAGCCCACAGATGGCAACAGTGGAACTGATATCCCCACCCATAGGCAGTTGCCACTGTTCCTTCACTGCCCAGGACGGGGCTGTGCTGGGGGCTGTGTAGGCCAGGCAACAGGCATGCCCATAAGTTGTGCCACCCATGCCTCAAGCTGGCATAGGGGCTTGAGAACAGATTCCCGAATCTCCCTACGCACCACAGTCCGGAAGCTACGGAGGGTGAGTGGTGGTTCTCCTCTGGCCACACTTGCAGAAGGGGGGTGAGCCCCATCCCCTGCAGCGCTTCCACCCACAGGTGGCACAGGGCCACTGGAGGAGGGTCCAGACTCGGCACTAGTGTCAGTTGCACTCGCCAGCTGAGGTGGGAGAGGTGGGTCCGCTGGAACGCGCCTTCCCTGTCATCCTATGTTTTGCATTATGTCATGACAGTTTGGGTTAGTGACATATAATACCATTCACAATTAGTTGTAACAGTATGCATTAGTATTCCCATTAACCAAACACCAGATATTCACACCATTGAACAGCGTGCATAACACATGCATAATTTGAACAGCAATACACAGTCCAACAACATGCAGGGTTAATTGATGGCAACAGGCCATCAGGTTTGGATGTATAAACAGGGCAGATGCATCAACGGACATGCAAATATATATGACCCAACAGGACAAATGTCCAGGGGTGTTAATTGTGATTGCACATACCATTTTCACGTGAGATGGGTTATATGTGGTTATAGGGTCGGGTGAAGAAAATAATATTAGCACCTTCAAATACCAATACATATGCTGTACATTTCTAATAGCTACAGATATATACACACTACTGTTCTAACTACAGTTTCCTATATGATAACTATTTCAACTTGGTGATAGGACTGTTACTGCAACATCAATATACATTTTATTGTTCTTCATACACATTCATATCTAGCTTTGTTCAGCTACATCATCCTGCTACATTTGCTTTATATAACTGTAGACAAGTGTGGATGTTTGGTATATCAGACAATCATACTATCTGCATATTGCAGACTGAGAGCAACATATCCAGATTTTGGGATACATATTCCAGATGCAGCAACACTTTGAACAGATTTCGCTGTTTGGTTTTGATTCTCACATGCATTTAATTCTGTCTTGACTGCAGTATACTTTATTCAGGGGTTAGTACTATTGTATTGCTGGATTCATGACACTTTCTCACACTCTCTCTCTTGTTTTCATTTTACTATTCAGGATGGTACTTACTTCTAGGCTTTATTGACATGTTTTACCTGTAGTTATTACAATCCTTTCCAGCAGTCTCACTTCTGTCATGTTTCAGTATTTCAACAGGGATATATTTCACACGTGATTTCATCATCTTCTGCAGCTATACTTTTCAGCCTGCTGCAGGTTGTGTACTATTTTCTTACAGGTGGGGCATTTTTATTTCAGAATTTATGTCAGACATTTTCATTTTTCTGTTTGGCTTACAAGCTGCAACACACTTCTGTAATCAAGCAATACTTGCAAACACTTTCACACTGTTACTTGCATATTTTATTCCTTAGTGACTACACTGCACTCTTTTGCTGACTGCCATACTTTTATATTTCTTTACAGTTACTGGTAGTGGATTACTGACCTGCCTGGTGGTGCAACCGCACCAGCCTATCGCAATAGGCTCTGCGGTTCGCAGAACGGACACCTGCAGCTGTAATATAAATGAAGTAATATTGGAATACACATCTCCATAATATCAGCTAGTTTAATTTCTTACATACATAATTAAATGTAACTTACTCAGTAGTGGGGCGTTGGGCATTTGTCGGGCCTCCTGGATCCAAAGGTTCAGTTGGTCCTGCTTGCATCTCTTCAGGTCCGCATGGTGGTGATGGACCTGCTCACCAGTCCTTGGAATCCCTGTGGCACTGGTGAGATCCTGAGCCAACCGGTCCCACTCCTCAACCCTGTATGCTCCCCAGAGGACCTGGCCCTGCATGAGTTAGGCCTCATGATTGTGGACTAGGAGCCAGACCATGTACCTGGACTCCTCAACGCCCCACCTCTGTGCTCGAAAGCAACTACCCTCTCCTACTCCTGTCATTCTGCCTGCAGTTCAGTTCTACAATTGTTTATGCTGTGCATTCCCGCCTATGTGGCTTATATAGTCCGTTTTTCCCGGACATATCTGTGATTGGCCATTTTGGAATTGTATCAACTTCAGTAAACTTGCATTGTCATGCTCCAGTTTGTATTCATTCCTATATATTAGCTATTATTGCATTCATAGGTACTGCTGTAATGGCTTAGTGGTTTGGTACCTTGACTATGGTGTATAGTATCCTGGCCACTACTTTTTATTTTTTATGACTGTCTAGACATGCTGAGGGGTGTGTCTGTGTAAAGGCATTTTTGATACGGCTTGCTCAATGTTGCCCGCCAGTTAGCTTGTTTGCGTGGTGCGCAGCTCTACGCAAACGGGGTACACTGGTTTAAGCCTCATTTGGCTATCGGCACGCATATTACACTCAGCTCAGCTAGGGGCACATAGATTCAGCATGTTAAACCACTGCTCAGCTATGGGCACTCATTTTGCACCAGTTAAACCACTGCTCATGCACTCACCCTGTTAAACTGTAGCTCAGCTATGGGCATATCTGGCATTTTTTTATTGTTTTGTTACTTCACATTTCTTCAATATAAATGAGCTATTTCATTACATTTTACATAAAATGTGATTTTATGTGTACATATTTGTCAGGGACTTGTTTCGTGCTTATTTTGCTAAAAATAAAAAATTGGTGTTGTAGGAGCTCGAACCATGAATGTGTGCTCTTCAGCCAACATCTCTACCGCTACGCTATTGCTTCTTGGCTTACTTTGCATATTTAGTTCTTATATGCTTTCCCACTGACTGCTAACTGTAGCTGTGCTACGGGCACGCCCGCGCAAACGAGCGCACTCACGGTTAAACATCTTTACAATTTAAAAAAAATTATGTGATGTTCATTTGTACATTTTATGTTCATAGTCTGTGGGGACATGTGTTGTGTTGTGTTTATTCACATTTCCATGGACTCTGGCATGGGTGTTTACTTTGGGCACTTTTACTCTTCTGGGGGCGTGTCCGCTTACAGGGCTCGGCCTACAGACACGCCCCCTACTGTCTTACATGGACCGTGTTAGCCTTAGGTGTGATTCAGCATGCTCTCATGAATATGCAGAGCATGCTGACATCACTCCGTTTAACTGCAGCCTCCGTGTATGAGTTATAACTCTTACACGGAGGCTTTGTGAATCCTACAGAATGTACCTTTGATGTTTTGTTCATCCTGTGTAGGTGTAAGACAGCAGGAGGTCATTGACATGTCATTATCACAGGTCTAAGACAGGCTTAATGCTGTAATCACTATTCCCTGTAAGTCTATTCACCTATCTGCAACCTGTTGTACACAAAAACACTTACATACCTGATGGAGTGCAGTACTTCTCTGTTGATATGTGGTGATAGTATACTTGTCACAATGGCATGCTCTGAGTTAGTAAGGTCTCATACAGAATGGCTCCCCATAGCCAGCTGTATGCTTTTTAAACATGCAATCCAGCTGCAGGTGATTACCTCTAAGCCAATCTGTGGTTCTGAAATGCTAATTGCAGCCAACACAGCTGATCTGCACTATCATCAGCCAATGATGTGCAACCATTGTAGAATATATAAGAGTTTCATGTAAATTAGGGCCCCTTAATGATATGTTCTCCTGGACATTACTGGGGTGAGAAGAATACATTGTTGCATAGAGTAGGTCTGCAGCAGACACCTTTACATAAAAATGGGTATCCTACAGGCTGCAGGTAATAGGCACAGGCAGAGAGTGTGAAGACTTTGGAGGACAACAACCCATAGGAGTAACTGTGTGAGCTCTGTCAGCCTTGTTGTAGAGCCAGGCCCAGAGTGAAAGTACCCTCTACACTCCAATGAAGGCATGTGTTTAAGGTAAGTCTTTCTGGCAACTGTATCAATAGCAGAGTACTAGGCAACATGCATGGTATGTTCTTAAAAAAGATGTGTGTGTGTGTATATATATATATATATATATATATACATATATATATATATATATATATATACACACACACACACACATATATATATATATATATATATACATATATATATATATATATATATATATATATTATTTTATTTATTTATTTTACATTTGTTGACCGGGCTAGTCTAACTGGAATACAAATCCATTTTCAGTAGAGGCCCGGGGAGAAAAGCTCCAACACAAACACAATATGTATAATAAAAAGTTGTCACAATTCAGAGAAGTATAAAGTAGTTAAAAAGTTCTTAACAGTTACAGCCATATAAGCTTGATGCAGTTGTCATTACAAGAGTACATAGCTCATGATGAGGAGATATGAAAAGCAAAAAAAAAAAAAAAAATATATATATATATATATATATATATATATATATATATATATATATATGTGTGTGTGTGTGTGTGTGTGTGTGTGTATGTGTGAGTGTAAATATGTCTACCATTTGGTCATCTGCCAGGCCATTTATTACAGTCTGATAGTAATTTGCAGCTGTATGAGGGCAGTCCTTTTTACAAGTAGGGACTTCACATGTGTATGTTCATTGTTCAGCTGTGGTAATCTGCACTGTGACTCTGAAATGACTGTATAGTGTGCTCTGATATTAGTGGCCCTCATTCGCAGTACTTGAGGTGTCATTCTCTGTGAATGCATATTACTGCATGACGTGATAATTTATGCACATATACATTTGCTATAGGGGTACATGAAGTGTGTTCCTACATGCAGGCCTGTGACTTCCATCAGTTAAAAGCAGTTGATTCATTTGGCATGCATTGTGTGGATAAAGAGTGCATGAGTCTCATTACTTTCTGGCTTTACAATAGTGAAAATACAGTGCTACACATCACTGGATTTGAATCCAGGACTTTGTGTGGCAAACATTTATTGTTTATGAGGCATTTAACAGACTAAGCTACTGAGTCACTGCTGCAGCAGGTGTATTTACAAGACATATGTGCACACCTTCAGACTGTAACAATCATGTTCTACATCCATCAGTATGTGCAAGACTTTATGTGGATGTATTTCTGTACCAGGGTTCCAGTTACACATGTATTTTGCCACTAATGCTTCATCAAATGTCTTTCTACATGTTGCTGATAAAAGGGTACATGCACCTGCTATCAGAGGCCTCTCTTACATCCAATATTATATCTTTGGTTTTGTAGTTGTGTACTATTGCACCAGATTCCCAGGAATACTCCAATGTTTCCATTCAGTTTTATTCAAGTTTGCACAGTGCAGAGTTATGCTGATACATGCTTAATGACAGTAACTGTCAATTGCTATGTTTTTTTAAAGCACCTATTTTAAGTAAGAGTTGCTTGGTGTGGCAGGTTAATGCACTGGTCTGCAAGTGTGATGGTCTCCGGTCTGAAATATGGGACAGGTGTTTACTTTGTAAATGTGTAATAGAATTTTAAGGACACATAATCAAGATAGCATTATATTTAGCTGAGCTTAGCGAAGCTGCAGAGTGCAGTGTGCCACATAGCATTGTGGTAAAAAAATATAAAGAAAAGAAAAATGGGGAGATAGGAAAGTGGTGAAACGGGGTGCAAACAGGGAGAAAAACATAGTGAAATGCAGGTAGGGATGTGCACGAAGGGTGTAGGAAAGAACCATAGCTATCAATTTCTTGTACAGCAACAACTGTGAACTTTGACAGAATACGTATATGGATAACATGATGACTGCATTGTCAAGCCGTTTGGACCAAATTACTTGTGTACAGTGGACATGTGGGCAAAATTGAGAGCTATTTATGGGGCGATTTATTTGGGGGGGGCAGGTACCCATTTTTTTAAGGTGTGAGTGGAATGCTGAGGAAGAGAGATAGGTGCATGTGGAGGAGGTAAGATGGGTAGATGAGGATGCATTTGCAGACAGACAAGACAGACAAGACAGCAGATAGGGGCAGTGTGTTAGGCATGAGTGGGGTGAACACCTTGGAGACAGTGGGTTTTGTGGAATCCAAGTCCCATGTGCCACCAGATGGCAGCAGCATGACTCTCATGTCCAGCCATGGGACTGTCAGGACAGCTCCTTCACTGCCCCAAGGGTGGCAGTGCTCAAGGATGGGCACCAGGGCAAGGCTGCCCCACCAGGGCAGCAGCCATCATTTAAACTCACTGGAAACTATCCTGTGTACCAAGACTGGCAGCTCATCCCAGGTGGCAACACCCCATCCACTCCCAGAGGGGTGGCTGGGCCCATCCCATGTGGTGATACTTCTCAATGCCGCATGTAGTGCAGAGGCAGCAGAATGGGCACCACTGGTCTGGGTCCCAGACATGCTGGGACCTGGTGCCATGGCCGGTTAATGCAAGGTAGGGGGATCAGCAGAACTGGCCTACCTTGACATGCTATGGTGATAGAGGTATAGCAATAGGTTAAAGTTAGTAATAACCAAACCATTGTTAGTATTAACAGAATGAAACATAATTGTAATTAATACAAATATATATTAATGAATAGTATGCAAAACCCAACAGTAAATAACACAACATTCAGTATGGTAACAGCATGCCAGTAAGAAGTAAGCCATAAGGGCAACAAAATAGTTAGTTTAACAAAGTATGTTAATATTGAATCATGATAACACATAACAATATTACATCACATTTTGCAAACATATAGTTATTTTAACAATATGTTTTAATATTAAATTATAATAATAAATAACAATCATAAATAACTGAAGACAAGGGGTAGGGAGAGAGAGAAAAACATTCCATTAGTGGCATTGCAGATTATATTTCTGAAAACATTGCTAATAAATACTCTACAGGTGTATCATGTCAGTTTTGATACAGTAACTACAATTCGTCTATAGCCGATGCAGCATGTACATACCTCACAAGCTTTTAGCATGGGTCAGTATGGGCCAAGCAATGACAAATGCAGGTACACAACTACAGAGAACAGTTTCACATAATGTGGACTACTAGTATAACTACAAAGGTGTTCTGTAAGTGGATTTGGTAATACATTACATTCCGGGTAGTCTTTCTCTGATAATCCTGTAATAGAGAGATTAGTCAGTTTTAATTACATTAACAGAAATTATGACACTTGAGAGGCATGTTTGTGTACAGTACATAAACTAGACAGCCGTAATGGCTTAGTTGGGAGGCATGGGCATAGCCAATAGATGTGATCTCAAGGGACATCTGCAAATAATGTAATAATTGATTGCAGCAACATAGTACAGACATGCAAGAAATGTAGCCATACTGCAAATAAACTGATTTATTTATGAATCAGGAATGCTCGTGAACGCTTTCTTGCTATCAATTTTAACATTCTGCGAAATCTAAACACAATAGCTGCTCATAATATGGGCTACCTCACACATATACTTTTTGCTCCTGGGGAGAGAGAAAAAATGTGAGATGTGGCAGATACTCACAATTTAGTGTTATACACCACTGGATTTGAACCTAGGACTATGTGTGGAAAAATACACTGTGTATAAGGCATTTGACAGACTGAGCTACTGAGTCACTGCTGACTACTGAGTGAGTGATACTGGCCCACAGGTAACCTGGAATCATACTATGAGGTGAGCAATACACGTTACATGACATTCTTCTTACATTCTAGAACTATTACAGTGTTATAATTGACTGCAGTGACTGTAGAACACACATGCATGGAATACAACTGTACTGCATATATTAATACAACATTATTTTAGAATCAACAGTTCTGGTGAACATATTTTATTGGTATTGCTTTGACATATTTTTGAAGTCTACACACAATGTCTGCCCATGGAGTGGGCTACCTCACCAATATACCTTTATTACCTGAAGTAGGAGGAACAGAGAGCATTATATGACTGATACTGGCCTGGTGACAGCCTTAGACAGCACTATGAGTTAAACAATACAGTTTTCAGGCCATTAGTTTTACATTCTACAGCTATTACAGTATTACACTTGACTGCAGCAACCTTACCATAGACAATTAATGCATGCAGCTCTACTGCAATGGTTATGACAGCACAAACCTGCTGTCCAACATTGTGCTTACTGTTATTGGTATTGTTTATTGCACTACAGTTGTTATTGTTCATTTATTGCACTACAGCTCTAATTGTTCATTTATTGCACTACAGTTGTGCGTGCCCATTTATTGCACTACAGTTTGTATTGTGTATACTTTATTGCAGTAAATGCTTTACTCTTTCTTGCTTATTGCACTTTAGTTAGCACTTACCATACCCACAGCATAACCTGGTCAGGCACTCATCATGGGACTCAAAACTGCTAGCCCTCTCAGCTGCAGCTATTGGGAGAGAAGCACATCATTATGCACACCAGTTTTGCAGACATTCAGCTTGCATATTGGTAAAACAGAGGAAAAATGACTTACATATTTGTGGGGAAGTTCCTGCTCTAGCTTCTTGGACTCAGGTTTCTAAGGTTCTCCTCTTTCTCCTCTTCAGGTCATCATAATGATGATGACACTGCTCAGCTGTGCAAGGGATACCAATAACACTGATGAGTTTCCTGGCCAAATGGTCCCAGGCATCCACCTTACACTGGAAACCACCCTGCAGCAGCCTAGGTTCATGTTTTTGTTTACCAGGATTCCAACCATGACCCTGGACTCCTGAATACCCCACTTCTCCACACAAAAGTGTGCACCTTCACCAACACTGCCTGCCATATAAACAGTCAATTGAACCCCAATGAATGGTGCAAAATGCCTGCCTATTGTGCTTAATATAGGCTGTTTTCCTGCCATCATACATCACTGATCAATATTCAAAAAACACTGCATCAATTTGCAGTGGGCAAACCAGCTAAGCAGCATGAAAAGTCACACTACCATGGTTTTAGTAAAGCTTAACACTGTGCAAACTGTAGTAGCCGTTAGTATGTTTATGGAGTGCTTGGCATGGTTGAGCACAGCTTAGCAGAGTGCAGCAATGCCATATTTCACAATTTTGTTATTAAATTAAACAAAAATTGTACATTAAATTACAAACATGGTCAGCCTGTTCTGGACTCACACCCAGGACCTACTATACATAAGGCCATGACTCTACTCATTTAGCTATGTGGATGTTATGAAAAACTACTATACCTTCACATATACTACTAGGCTACCTGTTAGCATTGCTAAGCATCATGCCACTCTGTGAAAACATGTATAACAAGCCTATAAATAAATAGGTTCATAGGTGTGTACTAGTCTAATAGCCCTGGAGCCTTTACAAGCCTAGGCCAAAGGATTACCTTGGCATCATGCTACCCGACCTTAGTTCCCAGTCCCTCTGTCGAGTAGAGCCAATGTAATGATCCCCGGGGTGAATTTTCTATTTCCCATCCACACATCAAGATTTCTCTTGAAGAGGTCTAGTGAGGTGCTCTGCTTGACATGTATGGGAAGTCTATTCCATAGCATGGGCAGTCTCTGGGTTATGAACCTGTCCCTCCAGCATGTTCTGTTGATTGTGGTAATGAGGTTGAGGTCTCTGGAGCATGTGGTGTGGAGGGATTGGAATTTCTTTAGATGTAGCATTTCTAACAGAGCTGGGTCAGACATGGCTTTGTAAGTCAAGCAGAGATCGCCTCTAAGTAGGTGATATGACACAGAGAATAGTTGGAGTTTTTTTGAGTCTGTCCACATAGGACAATTGTTTAAGGCCTAGTATCCTCTTTGTGAGATTCTTTTGTGGCTTCTCCAGTTGTTGCAGGTATCTTCTAGTGAGGTACATGCCAAATAGAGTATTATACTCGATGACTGGCCTAATGAGGGAAGAAGCTGAGTGAAGTGTTAGGTTCATTAAGATGAAAGGATGCTTTTATGTTAGATTTGTTGGTTATAATTTGGCTAAGAATGTCAAAGATGGATCAGATAGGGTGCTGCAGGCTAATTGTGTTGATACAGGAGTATGAAAGGGCATTATGTCCTACAGGTTGGATGAAAAAATGGGAAGAGTTCAGGAAGAGGCATTGTTTTTTAGAATGGGGCATGTTATAATTTTGTTGGCACCAATGTTCATTAATACAGTGTGTAAAGTGCTAGATTTTCAAGGAGTAAAAGGCAGCAGATTTCCATGCATTCATTTAGAATTAGTAGAGCATCTGATCTGGCAGAGGAAGGGATAAAATTTATTAAAAGTGTAGGGTACTGGGCATCTAGGACTTATTTAGATTATATAACATGAGGTGAATTCTCATTTTTTGTCTTCAGACATTGTTGCATTAGTTTTGTTTTCCAGATGGCATTCTAGATATACTGGTGCATTTGTTAGTATTCTGGGAGGAAGAAATCAGTCATCAGACTTGAAAGAAATATGTTGGGTCTTGTGGAAGTGAATTGGAAGGTTGACTGTTGTGTAATCAAAAGTGTTCTATGGCATCAATTGTTTGTTAAGTTTGAAAAGATAAAAGCAGTGTTGTGCATTTAGGTGGGAATGATTTAGGGAGGGTGCCCAAAAGATAGTTGTTGGCTTGGATAATTAGTAACCTAGTGCAATTAAGATAACAACATCTGTATATGAATATAGTGTGGTCAGGGATCATCTCCAGTTTAGTAGTGAAGCAGGTGGTTAGTTTTGTAGCTTTAGAGCAGGATGAACATTTTGTCATTCATAGAATGAGATCGGTTTTGAGAGATCTATGTATAATAGTAGTTGAGCATCATGATTTTGATGATAGGAATCCCTGACTGAATACATCTGAGTGATATATGGCTATACCTGTTTAATTTACAAATGGCATTGACTGTACAGGATGCTGTTGGACAGCATGATGGAATGGAGAACAGCCTGTAGTCAGGCTGGTGGGTGGAGAAGAGGGGTTCAGAGTGAACCTGTCTGCTGTACCCATTCACCTTTCTGGTTGTGAGGTAAGCAGAGGTATGCTGTTTCACAATTATTGGGATTGGAGTGAGCAAAGCGTGTAACATTGCTTGAATATCTTGAGGGTAAGTGGTCAACACAGCCTATGTTGTTGAGTTATTTTTAATATATAGTTAACATATGTTTGAAAGTGGTTAATGATCAATGTGTTTTGAAATGTATTAAAAGTTTAAATATTTTGTAATGCAGTATTCCTTGTGCTGTGTTAATAAAATTGGCTGCAATGCCAGATATGATGGCAAAAAAAAGAAGAATGCCCAAGTTGTTGAAAGGAAATGATTTGATACTGTGAGGTTTGATAACTTATGTGGAGCAGAGAAAGATAAGACAGGTTTTATGAAATAAATATTGAGAATTAACAGACATAATGTGCAATATTAGCTTGATATAGGTGCAGATAGTACAATAGTTTGCCAAAATATTTTGATTATTTTTGGGCTGCAAGGTTCTTATGAAACTAACATATATTTTGTTAACCTCATATCATAACACAGCCACTGTCCTCCTGTCTTTCACTATCACCATAGAAATAATAACAATCTAGTATATTCCATCTTCCTGGATCTTTCAAAGGCTTTCAGCACTGCCTCACATCACAAACTACTCATTAAGCTTCTTAACTTAGGACTCTCTTCCATCTCTCTCAAAGGCTTCTACTCTTGCCTTTTCAGCTGGAGTCAAAGCATGAAATGGCATCTTGATGCATCTTCTTTTCTCCCCACATCAATGGATGATAAGATGATATTATTCTTGGGCCCTGAATATTTAACATGTTCATTAATGATCTGCCTGTACAAGGTCATAGGTAAAAGATGTTGATGTGTTACAATGGTGTTGAGGATAAAACAGGTCATTATGATCTGCATGTCATCTGCAATGCTAAATCAATCCCCAAACTTGAAAATATAACCCTTCGGGCCATTACTGCACTGTAATCCTGGATCAAAACTCTAGCCTTGTGTTCAGTGCTAAGAAAACAAAACTAATGCTCTTCCTTCCTAAATCCCTGTATCTACAAAAAATAACCTTGCTCTCATCCCAGCAGATGGCACTCCAGTAGGTGTAGGCTCTCAAACCAATTAGGTATAATAACTGACGTCAAACTGAAATTTAATATTCACACCCTGGAAGTGACAAAGAAAACACATCAAAAACTGGGTAGGCTATACTGGGCTAAGAATTATTTGACCAATTACACAAGAAAGCATATTGCCTATCTGCTCCCAACGTGATATGCAGCATCTGTTTCTAACTAACCTACACTCAATCCAGATCTCAAAACTAAAGCAAACATATAATGAAACTGCCAAATTTGCCACATCCTTCTTCCTTGTACTCACAACTGTGAATCACTCAAGCACCTACATTGGCTTGAGTTCTCCAACTTCCTCAATTTAATTCTCTTGAAATAACTGCATAAAAAATCATATCTGTCTCTGATTCATACTGCATTTAAGTCTCTCCTGTCATGGTACTCTCCTGCTTGACCCCTTAGATCCTCTGAAAAAATTCCTGACTTCTACCTCCCCTGTCAAGAGTTCACATGAGTAAAGTTCGCTACTCTTCTTGTGTGTCCACACTGTGGAACTCTCTTCTATTTCTCAGTGAAACTTCTGAACATAGACTAAAACTAAATTAAGGACATATCTGTACTCTAACAAACATGCCAATGCTCCTCTCTTTCAAGTAACACCCTGTCTATCTCAAAGCTACCAGGAACAAACTTTTCCAGCTCTACTACACATAATACTACCAAGCTACATAACTATCCATCAATAACCCCAGGGTGAGCATCCTAAGACATCCAGTTTCTCTGTCTATCTCTCCACTTCCTCTCTAGGTACCTCTGCCCTGCCCTAGTTAAAGTTAACTTATATCTAATACTTTGCAACTAACCTGCTTTTACCACTTACTAATCAACTCTTACACACTTCAAAATTTACGTTTCTTCTGTGAGCTAGCATATTTCTTTGTACTAGCTCACATATAATTAACATTAGTGTATTTGTTTATTTCCACTAACATTCCTCATAAGCAGGTCAAGGTTTACAGTATGGACAAGTGCAGCGGTATCTTTTCTCTGTAATAAATGCACTCAGAGAATTAAATTCACTTAATGTTAAGGTTAGATGGCTTGCAAGAAAATAGGGATGGAAAAGCAAAGGTACAGTACAAAAGCAAGGAATGCACATCTGTAGGTTAAGTCCCACTGTGCATACTGTGCAAAGCCATAAACCTGATATCATGTACGACTATTCTCATTTATTCACAAGCACAAGAAGCTCAGCAGAATATCATATATAAATAAAATGTGATGCTGATAAGGCCCCTAGTAGTCATTAGCCTAGTATATACCTATTAACCTAAAAATAAAATATGAGCTAAGCCAATGATCTAAGTATGTGTACAACTTGCAAATAATATAAAACAGGAATTGAAGACAACAAAAATATTAGTTGTCATAGAAAAGCAAGGGGAGAAAAACCATGAGTGAATATAATGCTCAGCATTCTGTGGAAAAAGTGTGCATATTTACTGATATATAACATTTGCACACTGATCTAAATAAAGGGCCGGATTCACGAAGGCTTGCACGGAGTCTAAGAGTAGTGTAAGACTCCATGCAGCCTTCGCGATCCAGGAACAGCCCAAAGTCCGTGTAAGAGACAAGCTAAAATGGCTCTTACATGGAGTGGGCGTGGATAAGCTAATCACCTCACTTGCAGCCGAATAGCATGCAAATGAGGATCATTAGTGATCCAGGAAGCCCAGAACAGCCCGTGTAAGAGCCGTTTTAACTGCAGAAATGTACTCAGTTGACAACTGAGTACGTTTCTGCAAAAACTGCAATGGAGCCATGTCAGCTCCAAATAAAGGGTGCATATGTGTCATGCAGCATGCCAATGGCCAAATATGTGGCCATTGGCAAAGTAACCTGATGCAAATATATTAAAAATATATATATTTTTTTCGGCGATTGCCGATGTTTAAACCCAATGCAGCCCCGTGCAAACGGGTTGCACTGTATAAAACATAAAAACGAAGGTTATAAACCCAAAAATGTGGGTTTTATGAAATACATGGAATGTCAATGCAGGGACCAGCAGACCAAAACCAACATGGCCACTGTGTAGTGGTTGCTAAGGGGGGAAGCTGAGTCTAAGACATGTAACTAAGCATTAGTAGGCAATCTGATGCAAATGAGTGTTAGGATACTGAATTCCACTGTCACATAGCAAATGAGCACAGTCTGAGTAGTGTAAGAGTTACAGAAGGGGGAGGAACAAAGTAGGAGATAGGTGACATCACAGGGGGGAATGGTAGAAAGAAATGCAGTTCATTGGAGGTCAGAGTTACATGACAGATGTCAGACAGATATCATGAAAAGAGGTGTGCCTCTAAATAAGCATGAGAAAGTCAAGAAATGGAAGGTGTACACTGTTGCCTACACCAAAGTTTCTTGCTGGGCGTGCATGCGCACGGGTGCGTGCCATGAAGCGCGAGTAAGGCAGTGTGCGCGCGTGTAAGGCAGACTGAGCATGTGGGAGCGTGTTGGGAGATGTTTAACACTGTTTGCGGGTGTGCACGCGTTTTAATCTGAATAAGCAGATTCTGAACCTTGTAAGCATGTGTGCGCGCGTGTAAGCCACTGTGAGCATGTTTCTGCTGGTTTGCACACAGCCCCTCACTGAGGAAACAAAGAGGAAAAAGGAAGCAACAGATTTAGTAAGAAGCTAGCAGGGAATATATTGCTGGAGCTAGCAGGTGAAAACAATTGGAAGCAGGCAAATACACAGGCAGAATAGTAGCCCAGCCCAGCACTTAAAACTCTGCAAACAGCAGTGCAGGATGTTTCTCTCAAGAGACACTGCAAGACAGGAGTTAAGTTATTAGAAGTGAAAAATGAAAAAGCTGAACTCAGAGCAGAAATGTTAGGGGCTGCCATAGCTGTCATAATGAGACATAGGCGACTTGCTGAGGGTGGTGACAATGCAGATGGTGCCAGGCAACCCACAGTGAGGAGACAGAGGAGAGTGTACAGGCCCAGGGTCACCTACCATGGGTTACATGAGCTGGAGATAGTAGAGCGCTATAGAGTGGACAGAGACCTCCTGCAGCAAATAGTGGAGCTGTGCAGGCCACGCCTCACACACAGAACCAACAGAGGGGAACCCATCCCAGTGGAAACCAAGGTATGTGTTGGCCTAAGAATACTAGCAACAGGTACCTTCCAGAGACCAACTGGTGATATGATGGGGATATCACAGGCATAAGCCTCCAGGGTACTGCACCAGTTCCTGGATGCCATGTCAGCACATGTCAGTGATCATGTATATTTCCCCAATGCCCGTGAGGGATTGTCCAGCAATATGCATCTCTTCCAGCAAATAGCGGAATACCCTGAGGTAGTGGGTGCAATAGACTGCACGCACATATGCATCAAAGCACCAGCCAGTGAATGGGGTAGGGCATACATAAACCACAAGGGCTTCCCCTCCATCAACTGCCAGGTCATGTGTGATGCCCAGGGCATAATAATGAATGTGTGTGCTGGCTGTCCTGGGAGCTACCATGATTCCCACATCTGGCATTTGACGCAGCTGTACCAGACATTTGCCAATGGGGACATCCCACACGGACACCTAGTGGGGGATGCAGGTTATGCACTGGAGCCATGGCTGATGACACCCATCAGAAACGCGCACACACACCTGAACAGGAATGCCATAATGAGGCACACGCACAAACACGTAATGTAATAGAGCGTGTGTTTGGGCTGCTCAAGTCATGGTTCCAGTGTCTGGACACATCTGGTGGAGCCTTGCAGTACACACCAACTACATGTACCCAAATTGGCATGGTATGTGCTATGCTACATAATATGATCTTGCGAAAACAGCTGCAGCAGGACCAGCATAGGGCCAGGCCAAATAGCCCCCCACCATTGCCAAGGCCATCACAGGCAGAGTGTGACTCGGAGGAGGGACAACCTGAGCCTGCCCTAGTAGGCAGAAGGAGGCATGCCCAGTATGCCCTGGCCTTGGCAAAGAGGCAATGCATAGCACATACACTGGCTCAGTAGGAACCCTGGGAATGATACCCCTCTCTGACTCACTCATATAGTAACAGGGATGCCTAACATGACACAACCTGCTCTCAAACATGTACAGGGAAGTGTAATATGTGCATCCAACAGAGGCAGCCTTGCAGCACCACCTGAGGCATGAATGCTATGTGTTAAGTAATGTAACACCATGTACTATATGCACACCTGAGGACCTGACTAACATCCTACCTCACCAAGCATCATGCCACAATATGACAATGAGATGATCAAGTGCAATAATTGACTGAAGTATCGCAGTTAGTCAAAGGGGATCCAATGTGTGCCAGTCTGGGATGACATGCTGAGCATGACATGATGCTCCACCTGCTAGGACTGGCGTGCACCTATCAGTGCAGGCCGTATGGATACTGGCAAAGGCTGTTGTTACCCACAGTGTGCCCTGAATAGGTAAGGCTCAAAACACAAACCTATCTCCATAGGTATCAGAAGGGATAAGAATAAGATAAAGGGATAAGTCGGCGGCAAGATGCATGCAGTCTAAACTCACCCAGTATGGAGAATGTTGATATCTGCGCTGTAACAGAAAACCCCCCAAACCTTTTTAGGAAACCCCCAAAAACTGACCCCCCCCCCAAAAAAACTTAAGTGGAAAAAAATAAAAAATTGTGAAACCAGGGGTCCCCAAATTGCATGCCCCCAAAAAGGGGCCCAAAAAACCCCAAAAAGGGGAAAATTTTCCCTGGGGGGGGCAAAACCCCAACCCCCGGGCGGGCAACAAAGCCCAAAGGGTTTATACCCAAAATTTTTAGGGCCCCAAAAGGGAACCAAAAAAAGGGGGGATACCAAATTGACGGGACCCCCTAAGGTAATCCCAACCCACAAGGTTTGGGGGCCCCCCATGGGGGAAAATTAAAAGATTGCTCTGAATCACAAAATACACAAAACCCACCCATTTCCAAAACACCGGGACGGGTATGAACCCCCCAAAAAAGGAAAAATTACCCACAATGGAAAAACCATTAGAGGGAAAGGGAAAACCCGGGGCCGGGGCACTACAAACCAAAACACCCACACCCAATGGGTAAAAGATTTTCCCTTGGGGATTAAACTTTACCCCAAAGAGGTTTTGGAATGCCAAATCACCCCCAAAACTGTCAATGTAAAGGGCCTTACCACAGAAATTTTAAAACCCCCAAAGGTACCCCCCAAAGGGGTGGGTTTCTCAAAAAGGTTTCCCTGTGGCTGAAACCACCCCGGGAATCCGAAATTTGGCCTCACGGGGCTTATGGGAAAGGCCATGCCCAAAAAAAGGAAAATGGCCCTCTCCCCCCCAAAAACCCAAAAGTGGGTTTTTGGGGGGAAGATTCCCCTAAACAAATAATTTAAAAAGGGTTCTTAAGGGTCTTTAATGGGGCCCCAAGGGCCCCACCCGGGGCGACCCCTTGGACCTTTCAAAGGCTTCCTATAAAATTACCCTTTTTCATGTTCATTAGAAAGGGGCCAAAAAGCAAATATAAACCCCAAAATTTAAATAGAAGGGGTTTGGCAAACCAAACCCCAAAAGGCGGGAACAAACCCATGGTAGCCTGTTGCCAGCCATGAAGATAAAAAAGAAAACTGGAAATCCCAAAGGCTTTCCTGGGAAAACCTTTTGGGGGAATTAAATATGTCCCAAAAATATAAAAACCAACAAAGGAACTTTCCAAACAGGTTTGAAAAAGGAAAAAACTCCCCAAACTGCTCCCCACATTGCCAAGCTGAAACAAGCACCCCAAAAAGGGGCCACAAGAAAAAAGGAAATGGTGCCCTTTGGGCCAGGGTCCAAGTAATTCCCAAAAAATGTAAGTAAACCTTAACAGAAAGTCCCAAAAATTCCCAAAAACATGGTTTCCCAAAGGTGTTCCTGAAGGGAAAACCCGGGGAAACACAAGGGTTAGAATCCTGAAATTGGAAAACAGGCTGAAAAGGACAAAAAAAACCTATACCCCCCCAAACCCATGGGTTTTTGTCAGACCCTGTAAACTTTTTGGGGCTCTTGCAGTCTTTTCCTTATAGGGAAAATTTGGGGACACAATAGCCCCTTGGGTTTATACAAACCCTCCTTTTCAATGAAAGTCCCCAAAAAAAACCCCACCAGGGGGGTTCAAAAGCCGGACAAAAAGCCAGGGTTTTGCCTGGGGCCCCTGGAAAAACCCAATAAACGGGCTCCCCCCTTTGGGTCCAATTTTGTTGGAATTACCCCTATGGAAAACAGGGAAAAGGCCCGGGCCCCAACATGTTTCAAGGACAAAACTGTCCCCAATGATCCAAACACAAACCCCCCCCCCAAAAACCCATGGGGAAACCCCAGAAAAGGTCCCATGGGCCATTACAATTTTTAATTTAAAAAATTGATAGTAAGGGAATGGAAAGTACCTTTACCCTGGGTTTTAACCCTTATTTTTAAACAGGAAAGAAGAGGGGCAAAAGGTATAAAAACCTGCTTTGGGAAAAACCCCATTCTGTGTTTTTAAGGGAAAAAAACCCAAACCCCCAACTAAGGTTTAGACTGGAAAAGGGGAAGGCTTGGGGTTTGAAAAGTCACCTTTATTTTGGTAAATTTACACTCCCCCTTTTGGGAAACCTTTTAAGAGCATATCAACCCAAACCCCCAACATTAAAGGAGTACAAAATTTCCCCTAACCAGGCTGTTGTGCTCACTATCGAAATGTAAAGCAGTGATAGCACTAAAGCCCAGGATACTGTCCACCACAGTCAAAGTACTACCAGTACACTATACAGTACTACAGTGTTAGGTCAGTGTGAAAGGATGTTGACAACTGTATGCAAAGTATCCCATGCTAACACTGCAGGCACAGTATAATCCTGTTGTGTTCACACACAAAGCAGTTGTACAGTAACTACACAACATGACACACAACACACAACCATAATCGGGTGATATTTGTTGAAGTTCACACTCATCCACAAATGTGGTGGGCTGCAGAGTCCAACATATGGAATGCTCACACTGGGCATGCTCACACACTTTGATAAATGAGACATATGTCAGACAACATGCCATGGGAAGGCTGAACTGGGCATGCTCACACACTTAGGCCAAATCTCAGTTTAGCAGTTGGACACACATATCTGGTATTTTTATGTGTTATTCCAGGAACCAACCACATTACAGCTGTCTGCCCAGTGCACACAGTTAAATGACTGCAGAGACATACGTGATATAGTGGATCCCTCCCATATGCAAACATCTTCCACAGATGAACAAGTTGTTCATACAAACAGGGAATGCTATGGCAATAAAGATGTGCAAACAGTCTATCAGCAACAAATAATGTGCATTTGACAATTAAACATATGGGTGTAGCGGTCAACACTAGGCTGTTTGCCCCAGGGAATGACAGCTTAGCCAGAGTGTGCTTGGTGTCTGCCTCCCCACAGGATGCACATTCCCCTTTCTAAACACCGATGATGTCAGCACCCTATAAGTACAGCAGGAGAAAATAAAACCTCCCAGTAATTTGAATAGCGCGCTATGCTAATGCATCTGTCACAAGTGTCATAACCATAGTTAGGTAGGGGTTTGAATCCAGCAAATGCTCAGTGTGTGAGTGAGTGGGGTTGGTGTGTGTGTAAGTCTGTGGGAGAGAAATGTCCCGTTTAGCAACTGGGAAAACACACTACAGGATGCACATTCCCCTTTCTAAACATGGATGATGTCAGCACCCTATAAGTACAGCAGGAGAAGGTAAACCTCCATGTAATGCGAATAGCGTGCTCCGCTAATGCGTCTGTCGCAAGTGTCATAACCTATCTAGGTAGGGTTTTGAATCCTGCAAATGGCAAGTGTGTGTGCTAGTCTGAAGGGGGTTAGTGTGTGTGCAACTGTGTGAGGGAAATGTCCTTTTTGGCAACTAGGAGAACAGACTACAGGATGCACATTCCCCTTTCTAAACCCCGATGATGTCAGCACTCTATAAGTATAGCAGGAGAAGAAAAATCTCCCAGTAACACGAATAGCGCGCTCTGCTAAATCACCAGTCTCCAGTTTCATAACATAGCTAGGTAGGGGTTTGAATCCAGCAAGTGTGTGTGTTTGGCTGAGGGGCATTAGTGTGTGCGCAATTGTGTATGAGAAAAATGTCCCTTTTGGCAACTAGTTGAACAGACTACAGGATGCACATTTCCCTTTCTAAACATTGATGATGTCAGCACCCTATAAGTACAGCAAGAGAAGGAAAACTCCCAGTAATGCAAATAGCACGCTCAGCTAATGTGTCCATCTCAAGTGTCATAATATAGCTGTGTAGGGGTTTGAATCCTGCAAATGGCACGTGTGTGTGTTTGGCTGAGGGGGTTTAGTGTGTGAGGGCAATGTCCCTTTTGGCAACTAGGTGAACAGACTACAGGATGCACATTTCCCTTTCTAAACCCTGATGATGTCAGCACCCTATAAGTACAGCAAGAGAAGGAAAATGTCCCAGTAATGCGAATAGCACACTCTGCTAATGTGTCTGACTTGACTGTCATAACATAGTCAGACAGGGGTTTGAATCCTGCAATCGGGTGTGTTTTTGGCTGAGGGGGGTTAGTGTGTGTGAGGACAATGTCCCTTTTGGCAACTAGTTGAACAGACTACAGGATGCACATTTCCCTTTCTAAACCCTGATGATGTCAGCACCCTATAAGTACAGCAAGAGAAGAGAAACTTTCCAGTAATGCGAATAGCACACTCTGCTAATGTGTCCGTCTTGAGTGTCATAACATAGTCAGATAGGGGTTTGAATCCTGCAATAGATAAGTGTGTGCTTTTGGCTGAGGGGGTTATTGTGTGTGAGGAAAATGTCCCTTTTGGCAACTAGTTGAACAGACTACAGGATGTACATTTCCCTTTCTAAACATTGATGATGTCAGCACCCTATAAGTACAGCAAGAGAAGGGAAACCTCCCAGTAATGCAAATAACACACCCTGCTAATGCATCTCTCTCAAGTGTCATAATATAGTTAAGTAGGGGTTTGAATTCTGCAAGTGTGTGTGTTTGCCTAAAGGGGGTTAGTGTGTGTATAATTGTATATGAGGGGAATGTCCCTTTTGGCAACTAGGAGAACAGACTACAGGATGCACATTTCCCTTTCTAAACGCTGATGATGTCAGCACCCTATAAGTATAGCAAGAGAAAAGACACCACCAAGTAATGGGAATAATGCACTTCGCTAATGCGACCATCTCAAGTGTCATAATATAGTTAGGTAGGGGTTTGAATCCTGCAAATGGCAAGTGTGTGTGTTTGGCTGAGGGGGGTTAGTGTGTATGCAATTGTTTGAGAGGAAAATGTCCCTTTTGGCAACTAGGAGAACAGACTACAGGATGCACATTTCCCTTTCTAAACACTGTTCAGCTGAAGGCCATGGCTCTGGCACAAGTTGTCTGTTTCTATGATGCCCCTTTGGAAGATGCTTGTGTCGGCTGGAGAGTCGATTATGGCGGCCAGTTCGCAGTCATCTGCATATTTGGTCAGCCACAGTCCATCCGTGTTGGCCTGTACCTCCAATAAATATATACCAAACAAGAGAGGTCCCAGGACTGAGCCTTGTGGGACACAACTCGTAACTGGTTTGGAGTCTGGCATGGCTCCAGCAATTCTAACCATGTGGGTTCTGTCCTTGAGCCACTGTGAAATCCATCTAGTGACATAGGGGCTTATATTTAAGCTGGTGAGCTTCTCTAGAATGCCCAAGTGGGGTATTGTTGTGAAGTCTTTGCGAGGTCCAGGTAGGCTGTGTGAACCACCTTCCCTCCAATGGCCTTGGTGACTGTTTCAAAGAAATCAACCAGGTTAAACCTGGTAGTGCTGGTGTGCTCTCAGTAGCCCTGAACCAGGCATCTGTTACTGCACAGATATCGATGTTCTCCATGCCAAGGAGTGTTTTGGGTGCATGCATCTGGAGGTTTAGACTTCTGGCATTGGGTAGCATTACTCTTAGTTTCTTATCCCTTGTGATACCTATGAAGGTGGGTTTGTCATTTGAGCCTTGCCTAACATAGGCACTATGGGGGTAGCAAGAGCCTTTGCCAATATCTGAAAGCCCAGGGTGACAGGTGCAGGCCATCCCTAGCGAAGCAGGTAGTTCAACAGAAGATGAATATGTGAAGGTGTAGTGCCTGTGATTAGTTAGCAGTAGCATATATGACTGCTCACGTGGACACATGCCAGGTAAGTCATATGCACTGTGTCACAGGCAATGTACATGTGAACAGGACAAACAGTGACATCCTGTCAAGTGGGACATGGACATACATATAGTAAGCTATGCAGATAGCACTAGGAGTCCACAGAAGCTCTATAACTATGCATTGCAGGTGTGATCAGTATTCCAGGGTAATTGCAAGCAAACATGCATGCAAACAAAGCTACAGTAAACAAGGCTGCATGTAGTCCATTGTACAACAAACAAGCTGTACCAGTTCTAGTAGGTAACACTGCAAATATGCAGGCACTATTCACATGTACATGGAAATACATGGGTCAGATGGCTAGGGTCCAGTCTCAGTGCACACAAGTGTACAGACCATGTACTGTCAGGATGTACAATAACTGGATGGAAACCCATGTGCTCATACCTGCAGTAATACACATGTCAAATAACAGACACTGAGCCTTCACTCAGTGGTTCCATACTTAGTAGGATGTATGCTACCTGGCCTGCCACCACAGTATCCCTGACATATATGGGGACTCTCCCTCCTGTGACAGTTAGTTTTGTGTGTTGGGGCTGTCTAGCATGGTATGAGATGTGAGCATGCAGTGCTAGGGTGCTCCTGTGTGTCCTGTACCAGTCGTGTAGTACTGCACACATATCAACATCCTCAAACATCTGCATTGCAGAGTCCAGTGTGGGCAACATGTACATGTCCATCATTGCGTATTACTACATTCATTACCTTATCCCCTGTGCTACCTATGTATGTAGCCTTCTGTTGACATCATTACCACCAGTATGCTAACATGTGCAGATGATACACTATGGTACTTACCATGGGTGTAGACAACAGGACATGACAATCACACACTTACTGCATCAGGCATGCTGTGATATACCCACAATTAATTCAGCACACAGTACTGTTAACAACATGATACTATTACTACACATCTATGTGGTCACCCTGTGCATCAGCAACATGTTAACCTGTACCTGCACAGTTGTTACAGATTGCAGGAGGTGGCACAGTTTCATCATATGCACAGGGTGTGAACTTGGTATGCCTGAGTCAGCCACCAATACCACCAATTGACATGTATGTGTATGTGTGTTGGTAAGGGACAGCAGTAGAAGGTGGAGCAATGTTGATGCAGTGTGTGCGTGTATGCGGTAGCCCTAGATGTTGTCAATTTGCATGTGTGTATGGATGCACACAGTTCCACCTCATGGCTGCCATATACTGGTGTTTGTGGACAGCCACAGACTGTACCTGCCAGGTCATACAGATCAGTGTCTCTGGCCATGGACACGGTACCTGTGCCTTGCAGGGGTGCTACGGACCGTATCCAGTACCAACCCAGACTGGGTACTGTCATCAGAAGCAGGTGTTCGTTGACTGGACACAGATCCCTGTCGGGCCCGGCCAGAGCCACATGCACGTGGTCTCTTGGGGCGGTCTGATGACAGCACAGACCCTGCAATGACTGCCAGCTGCTGCTGTTGCTGGCATATGGCCACGTCGACACCTCAACCGCCCATCAGCCTGGCTCATGGACATGTAGTTGTGGAACCGGTCTAATATGTCCCCACAACGTCTGTCTATGACATTGGTGAAATCATGGATGGCAGCCGCAATGTCACGCATACTGTCAGTCATGGCTATGCGACATGCTTTCAGCTCCCTCAGACCCTGTCTGGTGTACCGTTCCATATGCGACTGTGCCTGCATGACAGCCCGAAACATAGCTGAGGTTGTAAGACCTCTGTGGGTACGTCTGACAGGGGCAGTACGCCCACGGATGCTCCTAAGAACCCTGGACATCTGTCTGTGTGGTACCATCTCTGGGCCATGCCCATGGCTGCTGTGTCTGGAGGCATGTGCCACAGATACCACATTACCCTGGTCAATGCCCACTGTATGCTGTCCATCACCTAGGGACATTGGTGACAAAGGGTGTATTGGCAGGATAACTGTGCGCATTGATGGGGTCGACAGCTGTGTACTGTCAATCAGCTGACCAATGGCGGACCCTGGCATACTTTCCTGTGTCATTACACAGATGTCATCATTATCAGTACCCACGGCACCTGATTCAGGTTCCCTGCTACATGACACCAGAGCAGCACCAGAACCTGTGGGAGGGAAACAGGAAACACAGTTTACAATGTCTACACATTACCAGTGATGCACACATGCACACATGCACACATGCACACATGCACACATGCACAGGTGTAAATGTACACATGCACACATTCGCAGGTGCACAGGTGCACACATGCACAGGTGCACACATGCACAGGTGCACACATGCACACTTGCACACATGCACAGGTGCACACATGCACACATGCACACATGCACACGTGCACACATGCACACATGCACACATGCACACAGTTTCACACAATTTTACAGTACTCAGTATGCGTGATATCAACACACAGACACAGACACACCTACATGCATACAAAGAGCACTACTAAGTGAGCCAAATAGTACTATTACTATCAACACTATTACAGGAATTGTTAATACACACTCACCAGCATGGATAGGCTGCATTGCTGTTATACCAGAGGGACCTGCAGATGTGAATAAACTAATGTCAGTGGGCACAACTGTGCCATTGTTACTGAGTATGATACAGGTCAGTAGTACAACAGTCGCCTTTCACAGGTCAGCTGCTAATATTGAGGATATCACACTTGCACATTAAATACTATGGTGACAGCTACAAACCAAGGACACACCTCACACATGCATTAACTACCAGTGTACACAACAGTCAACTATGCATATGGCATATTACCTGCACATTCACTGTCTTGCTGCTGCGTGGCTCCAGCCTCCATCATAATGCATGTCTGCTGCTGTTGCTGGCAGACTGGAGCCACTACACTCATGAGTAGTCCCTCCAGTCTGGTGAGTGGGGGATGTGTAGCCACCCCACCACCTGTGGTGACCTGTTGCCTGTGGATATCCGATGCACGCTGACAGACATGTCTGATTAAATCACTGCAGTGATGTCGTACCTGCTCATATATCCTATTATGCATGCCTATGTCATTTACCCGACGGACAAGGTCTTGCCACAGTGCAGCCCTCTCCTGCTGATTCTGGCTGGTGCAGGAAAAGAGTATTGCATAATCCCGCACCAGGCTCTGGTGTATCTCCTCATCCTCAGCTGTGGAGTAAGTGGGATTCCGCTGGTGGGCCATGTACCTGAGAAAGAAAATAACCTGATATCAGCAATATATGTCAGCAGAATTTGGCACACATACTACACATGCTACTCGACTGTTATGATACAACATATCTCACATATGTAGCATCTGTCTGTCTATTGGTGGATACACATGTAAATGGCCAGGTATCAGTGCTCAGCCAGCAACTGTGCAACAGTACCTGGCACACTCCATACGACATACTACCAAACCCCAGCAGTCAGAACACTGATTCAGGTCAAGAGCACCTCCTCACTCTGGGGGTTTGTATCTAGGTACTGTATGGCCTACATCATCAACTACTGTGAGCTGACCACACACTGATTGCCCTGGATATACATATCCCACCTCCACCACCAGCACAAACGACTATAGTGAATAACATTACAGATGCAAACTTTACACTTTGTAACAGTGACATGGTATCCTTTCAGCCCACTGGGCCAGTGGCAGATACAACACACAATGCTGATCCCTACACAATTGCTTTCTACAGACATCTCCAAGAATGCATGGACACACTCCACAAAGAGACAGCATCCTGTCTGGTGGACCCCAGCCATAGACAGATTGTATTACAGAAGATGGAAGCTACTGCAAGACAGAGCATAATTCCATAAAGGGAAGGCATGTCTGAGCAGCACTAGTAAGGATCTATTTTCCATCATAAAAACATCCATGGACAACTTTGAGAGGGAAATCAAGAGGGACACTACAGATAACCAGAAGGCCTTCTTCAGTTATGTTAGCAACCTGGTCAGGATCCATCCTCTATGCCCATAGTTAGTACACAACAACACATATTTCACTGACACCACAGATATTGACAACATTGTGGCAGACAGGTTCAGTGCAGGTGTCACCCCGCCCTCTCCCTCAAAATAAGACATAGTTATCCCAGCTGACTGTAACCTCCCTGTCATCACAGATGTCCAGGTGAGAGCCACCCTCAGGACAGCAGAATACACAACATGAATGGGACCTGATGGTATCCCCAGTTGCATGCTACATAAACTCTGACAGGAGCTAAACACACATATAGAAGTGTTATGTAACACTAGCCTGACTACAGGATATGTACCTGTACACTGGTGCACAGCAGCAGTGGTTCCACTCCACGAAGGAGGCACCTCAACATACCAATACAATACAACACAATACATTGCATTATAATACAATACTATACAATATGCTATTGCCCCTGGGACTACAGCAGCATACTGTTCTGCTACCCTGACCATTGTGACACATGTGGTGTGATGGTACCTGCTGCTGTCACACAGTTACACAGGGTGACTCATATGGCATATTACCTATCTGACTAACATTCAGCAGGGGTATGTGTGACATGTACTCATGGGGAGTCTTGCTTCTTAACACTGTGTGGTTTATTGCAGGGTATGTCTTATCTGTGGGTAGGAACTTTTACCTCCACATGTGCACTCTATTGCAGTGGCACGGATGACACACAGCAGACATTTAGGTTGTGGATGGTGTGAGGTGTTACTATGGTTGTTGGACATCTGTCATGGGTGTGACTTACATATGTAAATCCGGGAGTGGTAACCTCTATGTGGGTAGTATATGTGTACTCTGTGGTGTTGTCAGTCACTGTGCATTGGTAATGTGTTTGAGTGCATTGTCACAGTGTTGTACATGTCACTGTGTCCTTCTCCATATCTGTAGCTGTCATGTGAGGTCCATACCATGGCATCCATTATGTGGTGTGGAGGGGTACACCGACCTACATGTCCATAGCTGACACACCATGTCTGCTGACACATACCATGTGCAGGTATTCCATGGATAGTGTGCCACTGTGAATATCATTGGGGCCACTATTTACACATTTATGACCCTGTTCACCCCTGACACATGCAGTGGTGGGCAGCCAATCACATATCTGGTGGTTACTGGTGTAGGTGATTTGGAATGTGGTATGGTACTCCGGTTTTGACACTGGTGTTCACTCCATGCCTTTGTCACCAGGCACCTGTTGCAAAACATCTGTACACATGTGCCTCACTCAGAATTTATATACATCTCTCTCTCTCTCTCTCTCTATATATATATATATATATATATATATGTATATAGATATATCTATATGTATATGTATGTATATATGTATATATGTATATATATATATATGTATGTATGTATGTCTGTATACATATACACATATATATATTAATGTACATATATTGCTATACATGTGGAGAGGGGGGGGACACAGAGGGGGTGTGAGTGACAGAGGGGGTGGGACAGGCTGTGTTGAAGGTCGTCATATACAGTCATACCTGTAGATAGTCATATCAGTCTGTCTATGTATATGTATCTACATATATCTATATCTGTATGTGTGCATTACATATATATGTTTGTACAATATTCTATCTACGTCTGTCTATGTATTCCTACATCTCTCTCTCTATGTATGTATACATATATGCATATCATATATATATATATATATATATATATATATATATATATATATATACACACATACATATGTTGACATACATATGTATCCATATGTTAGACAGGTATATCAACATGTTTGTCTACCATACTGTATACACACACTAACATACTGCTAAACATACATAACTGTGAAACCTACTTTGTACATGGCACTACAACCTACAATCAACCAACATTGATATGTGCACATAGATGCTCTCACATACAAATGTATGTACAGCCTTCACTGATAGTTTCTGTATGTCCCCTGCCCTTTATACATCTTCATATACATATGGATACAGACCAATGACACATATGGAGGGTTCACAGTATGTAGACCTTTATAGTATTACTTTACATTACCTGTGTTTGCACAGCTGCTTGTGTTGCCATCTGGTTCGCTGCCCTGCTGCTCCACTTCCCAGTTGTCAGCTTTTAGGTGGCTGTTGCTGAACAATTTGTTTGTGTCTGCTTAATTGCAATTTTCTCTGTCTCTGTCTCTGTCTCTCTCTCTCTCTCTCTCTCTCTCTTTCTCTCTCTGTCTGTCTGTCTCTCACATCCTTCTCAGGGTGCAATTAAAGTATTGCATGTGTGGACTGGGAGTACAGCATACTTTTGTAGGTATCTGCATATGCCCATGTGATGGCCTCTGCACCAATTGTTAGCCAGCATTTGCTAGTTGCATGCAGCCAGTTGTGTACTGATTGCAGTTCTCACTGTGATTTCAGAACAGTGCTATAAAAAGGTATGTGAGATAGGCGTAGCCCTTTCAGATTTTAAGGGCAGGGACCATGCTGTTATGCTGTGGACAATGTTCTGTGAGTGTAAAGGTTGGTATCTCTCTCATATTTCCAGGTGTGTTGTAGATTAACATTCCTCCATTCATTTCTCCAGTTTCCTGTACTAACTGTGTATGTACACTGACACCTACAACTACTACTACTGTTAATGTGTGTGTGTGTGCTTTCCTTTCACTTTTGCTTGCACTTTGTTGCTAAGGCTTCAATAGTTGCCCTTTACAGTCACTACTTGTATGTCTGCTAGGTATCCTGTCTGTAGTGTGCTGCTGTAGCTTTCCTATTTTCCATGTACATTCACACCTTGGAATGCTTGCTATATCTGCTAGGGTGTTACAGCATGCAGTGTGGTCTGGCCATGGTGTGGGCCTTGACATCTATTAGGGTATTTGAGTATGCTGCTGAGCAGGCCCCAGAGACTTTCAGGTTCATCTGTTATGTGCCTCATGGAATGGTACATATCAGTGGGGTACACCCATTAAAATGTCTGGTATGCTGCAGTTGTGACTGTGGGTTAGCATGAGCATATGTATTACTACACTTTTTCTGCCATGCAAGTGATGAATACTTTCAGGACTTCATAGTTACCATTGCATGTGTTACACCTTTCTGCCTACTATTTGTACATTTCACATGGAGTCTGTGGGGCATCCCTGTAAGTCATTCACTGTTGCTATGTCTAGGCTCTTAACTATTCAAATATGATGGTGTCAGACCCGTCATGTGCACAGATATTTGCAGGTCGTCCACATTTCTGCCTCATATTTTGATCAATATCTCATGCACACCTTTTTCTGGCAAATCACACTGGGCTCAAGTAAGAATATGGTGACAAACATTCAAGTTTCAGACTGCATACCCTTCCAAACATCCCACAAAGTGCAGACCCTGTTACTCTCTGAACTGTCTGCGTTTGTTTTAACATTATTTGTAATGTGTCCCTGGTTTTGGGCCTTTGCTCCACATATTTTATTACTTGGTCCAGATGTGTTCCTGTAAGAGGTTGTGGGTTATGGGCAGTGATTATCCTGCTGTGAGTATGTGTGGCTTGCAAGGTGCTATAGTGATATTATTACCTACTAGCTTTCAACTAGCATGGCTGTTTCTGTTCACACACTACTATTATGGAAATCCACTAGTTTTGATAGTAATTCTCAGTGGCATGCTTTGTGTACTACACATCTATATTCCCTTTACATTCATTCCTACTATTACATGATATATTTATTTTAGCACAATGTTCTTGTATAAGAGTCATGGCTTAGTGGTAAGTCATGCAGACTACTGTTTCCTGGGTTCAGGACTGACAGTGGGATTTTATTTTGCTTTTGAACTGAGTACAGGACCTGTCAATCAAAGTGACTAAGGCACTTTTAAGCAGTTGTAACCGGGTTAGCACTGGTTTGCGCGAAGCTCACGTATGTGCACTGGCGGTTAGCTCCGCGCACACCCGCTTACAACCGCTTAAATGTGCTTACTCTTGCGCACACCCGCGCTATTTTCTTTGAAAGAAAAGAAAATGGGGAGACAGGAAAGTGGTGAAAAAGGGGTCACAAAGAGGGTAAGACAGTAGGGAAACAAGCTTGGGATGTGCAGGAGGGATGTAGGTAAGGCCCATAGCTGCCCATTTCTTCATCAGCAACAGCTGTGCATATGTATGTAATTTGGTGTGACATTTGAAACCTTCCACCCCTGAGAGAGGTGTCAGGACAACAATAATACTTGTTGTACAGCCAATTGTAATTGATAGGTTCCATGTCCAGTAGACATGTGTGCGGAATGGGCAGCTATGTATGGGGCATAATTTTTTGTGGGTACAGAGTGCCCTTTTTTTTTTTTTCAGGTGAGAGTGGTATGTCAGGTGAAGGAAGTCAGTACAGCTGGGGAGGTAGGTTGGGTAGGTAAGCAGACAACACAAACAAGACGCATACAGGGGCGGTGTATGACACGTGTGGGGGGGGTTACGCAATTGACGGGGATGGAGGTTTGGATATCCAGAGCCAATGAGCCCACAGATGGCAACAGTGGAACTGATATCCCCACTCATAGGCAGTTGCCACTGTTCCTTCACTGCCCAGGATGGGGCTCTGCTGGGGGCTGTGTAGGCGGGGCAACAGGCATGCCGGTTAGTTGCTCCACCCATGCCTCGAGCTGGTGTAGGGGCTCGAGAACAGAGTCCCGAATCTCCCTACGCACCACAGTCCGGATGCTACGGAGGGTGAGTGGTGGTTCTCCTCCGGCCACACTTGCAGAGGGGGGGCGAGCCCCATCCCCTGCAGCGCTTCCACCCGCAAGTGGCACAGGGCCACCGGAGGAGGGTACCGACTCGGCACTAGTGCCAGGTGCACTCGCCAGCTGAGGTGGGAGAGGTGGGTCCGCTGGAACCCGCCTTCCCTGTCATCCTATGTTTTACATTATGTCATGACAGTTTGGGTTAGTGACGTATAATACCATTCACAATTAGTTGTAACAGCATGCATTAGTATTCCCATTAACCAAACACCCAGATATTCACACCATTGAACAGCGTGCATAACACATGCATAATTTGAACAGAAATACACAGTCCAACAACATGCAGGGTTAATTGATGGCAATAGGCCATCAGGTGTGGATGTATGAACAGGGCAGATGCATCAACGGACATGCAAATATATATGACCCAATAGGACAAACGTCCAGGGGTGTTAATTTTGATTGCACATACCATTTTCACGTGGAATGGGTTATATGTGGTTATAGGGTGGGGTAAAGAAAGTAATATTAACACCTTCGAATAACAATACATATGCTGTACATTTCTAATAGCTACAGTTATATACACACTACTGTTCTAACTACAGTTTCCTATATGATAATTATTTCAACTTGGTGATAGGACTGTTACTGCAACATCAATATACATGTTATGGTTCTTCATACACATTCATATCTAGCTTTGTTCAGCTACATCATCCTGCTACATTTGCTTTATATAGCTGTAGATAAGTGTGGATGTTTGGTATATCAGACAATCATCCTATCTGCATATTGCAGACTGAGAGCAACATATCCAGATTTTGGGATACACATTCCAGATGCAGCAACACTTTGAACAGATTTTGCTGTTTGGTTTTGAATCTCACATGCATTTCATTCTGTCTTGACTGCAGTATACTTTATTCAGGGGTTATTACTACTGTATTGCTGGATTAATTACACTTTCTGACACTCTCTCACTTGCTTTCATTTTACTATTCAGGATGGTACTTCCAGGCTTTATTGACATGTTTTACCAGTAGTTATTACAATCCTTTCCAGCAGTCTCACTTCTGTCATGTTTCAGTATTTCCACAGGGATATATTTCACACATGTGATTTCATCATCTTCTGCAGCTATACTTTTCAGCCTGCTGCAGGTTGTGTACTATTTTCTTACAGGAAGGGCATTTTTATTTCAGAATATATGTCAGGCAGTTTCATTTTTTGGTTAAACTTACAGGCTGAAACACACTTTTGTAATCAAGCAATACTTGCATACACTTTCACACTGTTACTTGCAGATTTTATTCCTTACTGACTACACTGCACTCTTTTGCTGACTGTCATACCTTTATATTTCTTTACAGTTACTGGTAGTGGATTACTGACCTGCCTGGTGGCGCAACCGCACTAGCCTATTGCCATAGGCTCTGCGGTTTGCAGAACGGATACCTGCAGCTGTAATATAAATGAAGTAATATTGGAATACACATCTCCATAATATCAGCTAGCTTAATTTCTTACATACATAATTAAATGTTACTTACTCAGTAGTGGGGCGTTGGGTGTTTGCCGGGCCTCCTGGATCCAAAGGTTCAGTTGGTCCTGCTTGCGTCTCCTCAGGTCAGCATGGTGGTGACGGACCTGCTCACCAGTCCTTGGAATCCCCGTGGCACTGGTGAGATCATGAGCCAAACGGTCCCACGCCTCAGCCCTGTATGCTCCCCAGAGGACCTGGCCCTGCATGAGTTGGGCCTCATGATTATGGACTAGGAGCCAGACCATGTACCTGGACTCCTCAACACCCCACCTCTGTACTCGGAAGCAACTACCCTCTCCTACTCCTGTCATACTGCCTGCAGGTCAGTTCTACAATCGTTTATGCGGTGTATTCCCACCTATGGGGCTTATATAGTCCGTATTTCCTGCACATATGTGTGATTGGCCATTTTGGAATTTTATCAACTTCAGTAAACCTGCATTGTCATGCTCCAGTTTGTATTCATTCCTATATATTAGCTATTATTGCACTTTTAGGTACTGCTGTCGTGGCTTAGTGGTTTGGTTCCTTGACTATGGTGTATAGTATCCTCGGTTCGAACCTGGCCACTACTTTTTATTTTTCATGACTGTCTAGACATGCTGAGGGGTGTGTCTGTGTAAAGGCAGTTTTGATACGGCTTGCTCAACGTTGCCCGTCGGTTAGCTCGTTTGCGAGATGCGCAGCTCCACGCAAATGGGGTACGCTGCTTTAAGCCTCATTTGGCTATCGGCACGCATATTACGCTCAGCTCAGTTAGGGGCACATAGATTTAGCGTGTTAGACCACTGCTCAGCTACGGGCACTCATTTTGCACCAGTTAAACCACTGCTCATCTACGGGCACATGCACTCACTCTGTCAAACTGTAGCTCAGCTATGAGCACATCTGGCATTTTTTATTCTTTTGTTACCTCACATGTCTTCAATATAAATGGGCTATTTCATTACATTTTACATAAATTGTGGTTTTATGTGTACATATTTGTCAGGGACTTGTTTCCTGCTTATTTTGAAAAAAAAAATAATTGGTGTTGTGGGGGCTCGAACCATGAATCACTGCTCTTACAGCCAACATCTCTACTGCTACGCTATTGCTTCCTGGCTTATTTTGCATATTTAGTTCTTCTATGCTTTCCCACTGACTGCTAACTGTAGCTGCTCTACGGGCACGCCCGCGCAAATGAGCACACTCACGGTTAAACATCTTTACAATTTAAAAAAATATATAACATGTTCATTTATATATACTTTATGTTCATAGTCTGTGGAGGCATTTGTTGTGTTGTGTTTATTCACATTTCCATGGACTCTGTTGTGGGTGTTTACTTTGGGCACTTTTACACTTCTGGGGGCGTGTCCGCTTGCAGGGCTCAGCCTATGGACACGCCCCCTACTGTCTTACATGGACTGTGTTAGACTTAGGTGTGATTCAGCATGCTCTTCTGAATATGCAAAGCATGCTGACATCACTCCGTTTAACTGCAGCCTCCGTGTAAGAGTTATAACTCTTACACAGAGGCTTCGTGAATCCTGGGGAAAGTGTTAATAATTTATAGTTAAAGAAGTCTTCTCAGTGATTACACATGCTGAATTTTATTAGTAATAGATGCAAATTAGATCTATAGTTAATATAACATAGGCTGCAAATACATATATATATATATACATATATATAAACACACACACACACACACACACACACACACACACACACACACATGTATATATATATATATATATATATATATATATATCTGTGTGTGTGTGTATCATACCTCTCAACTGTACAGATTTTTGGAGATTGTTCAGATTTTTGCTTCATATTTCTGGTCTGTTCCTCATAAAATTTGTGATTTTTCTGGCAAATCACTGTGATGATATGAGGACTGATGATGTACACTTGTGCTTCAGACTTCATATCCTTTGAAAAATGCATGCCTAGATAAATTCTGTTATTCTAGCAACTTTCTAAGTTTATAAGAGCAATATTTAAAGTGTGTCCCTATTTTTGGGTCTTTGTCCCCCCCATTCTATGGTGTTTTGTCTAGTTTTTTTTTGTGCTAACAGGTTGAGAAGAAAAGCTGTTGAGTGAGCAACTGAATACTTTGAATGTGCTGTATACATAATTGTTAATTATTTATATGAATGAGGCACAAATGTGCATGGCAACAGATTGTGCAGTTACTGTACAAATTAAGTTTTAAGTTAAATAAAAGCATATGAAAACTCAGAATGATGGCTAAAACATATAGAACATACTCTAATTACAGAAAGTCTGAAATCAAGTATGGAAAAAAACTGAGCAATTTTACAAAGGTCAAGTACAGAAGACAAGAATGCATTGCAGAAGTTAATTGGAATTGCTGAATACATTTGTCAATTAGCCATTTTTTTAGAATGCCTAGATTTTTGCCTCATATTTATGGTCTGTCTTTATAAAATGTATGGTTTTCTGGCAGATCATTGAGAACTGAAGTAACTATATAATGGCAGTTGTTTGAGATTCTTACTTCATCATCATCATCATCATCTTTCGGCTGTTCCCATTAGGGGTCGCCACAGCGTATCATCTCTTTCCATTTCTTCCTATCCTCTGCATCTTGCTCTGTCACACCAACCACCTACATGTCCTCTCTCACCACATCCATAAACCTTATCTTAGGCCTTCCTCTTTTCCTCTTACCTGGCAACTCCATCCTTAGCATCTTTTTCCCAATATACCCAGCATCCCTCCTCAGCACATGTCCAAACCAATGCAATCTCACCTCTCTTGCTTTGTCAACAAGCTGTCCAACCTGAGCTGACCCTCTAATATTCTTTTTTTCAAAACAAACACCTCAGCTGAGTAAAGCACCTTGGTAACAAAGAAAATGGCAAAGCAGCAAACAATTCCAAGGGTGCACCAGTGGCTAAAAATCCAATAAAGTCTCGTAAAATTCTCGTAAAAGTAAATCCTTTATTTGAGCAGATAATTCATGGAACAGTGAACTACACTCTTAACCTTCTTCCTCTCTTCCTGCCTTCGGGCATGCCTTCCCCCCCCCTCTCTTGACCTTCATATCCTTCAGAAAATGCTTGCTAGTGCAAAACAAATTATTCCAGCAATATTGTAAGTTTATATAAGCACATTTTAAAATATGTTCCTGATTTTAGGACTTTGTTCCCCATTATTCTTGATTTTGTCCAGACGTTTAGAACTATATAGCCAAACTGGAGGCTGAGCTCTCTCAACATAGGACTGGCAAGACCAGACAGGAGGAGAAGGTAACCACACACACCACAAACCCAGTCTCACATAGCACTATCACAACTTCAAATCATACACATAAACACACAAAGACATACTCGGAGGCTCTGATCAAAAATCTACCAAAACAGCAGAGGCCACCAAAGCAGACACCCAAACAACTGCCCCCACAGGGCACAGCACATGCAACACATAGACCACAGAGTCAGTGTGCCAAACAGTCACAGCCCTTAAGGCCAAACACAATGCCAGACACACTCGTCATAGGTGACTCCATAGTCAGACACACTGACGTCCCGCTCACAAGATTGAGTAAGGAGAAGGTCACAGTAAGCTGCCTATCGGGTGCTAGAATCCACCACATAACGCAAGCACTCAGGTCACTCAACTGCAGGTACAAGTATGACTCAGTCATTGTCCATGCTGGTGTGAACAACCTGAGACGTACCTCCCTGGACTACATGAAAAGAGACATAGAGGAGCTCTCTGATTATGTAGCCCAGGCAGGTATGACCCTGACCTTGAGCAGTATCCTACCTTCACCAAGAATGATGCCACAATACAGAGACAAGATGATCAGCTTTAATAATTGGCTTAAACTATGGTGTCATTCAAAGGGGATCCAATGTCTGAATGCCTGGGATGACATGCTGGACAAGCCTCGCTGCTTTGCAAGGTACGGCTTGCACCTGTCACCCCTGGGCTTCCGGATTTTGGCAAAGGCTCTTGCCACCCCCATAGTGCCTTTTTAGGCAAGGCTCAAATTCTAAACCTACCACCCTAGAACACAAAAAAGGAAAAAAACTAAGGGTAATGCTGCTCAATGCCAGAAGTCTCAACCTCAAGATGCACGCACTCAAAGCCCTTCTCAGTATGGAGAACATTGATGTCTGTGCTGTGATTGAAACCTGGTTCAAGGCTCCTGAGAGCACCCCAGCACTATCAGGTTTTACCTCATATCATGCGTTCCGGCCCCAAAATCCGGAAAACACCAAGAAAGGAGGGGGGGTGTCCATATTCATCAAGAACACCCTCACCTCAAGGTTGGTGGCAACGCACGATGCATCAGAGACCATCCAGGTGCAATTAACCGTAGGCAAGACTGCTCTGCAATTCATAGCATGTTACAGGCCATCCTCTCAAACTCAGGAACCTCACACAGCTTTCCTGAAAACACTGGAGGGGATAAATGTATCTCCAAACACCATCATACTGGGTGATTTCAACTATCCAAGTATAGACTGGGATCACTACTCAAGCCCCAACACTCTAGCCCAAAGGTTCCTAGAGTTCATAAACTCAAATGCCATGGAACAACTAGTCACCATCCCCACAAGAGGAGAAAACATACTAGATCTCATCATCACAATCATGGGGTCACAATGTTCAACACCAGAAGTATACCCCTCATTGGTGAGATCAGATCATAAACTAATCTCATTGGAAGTCCACATCCCGCCCCCACCCCAGATAAAAAAGACCACCGTGAAGAACTTCTCAAAAGCCAACTTCACTCTTCTAAAGACTGGTGTGGCCTCTTTCAAGGCCCCCGAGCCAGTGGAAACCATTACTCAAACCGCTGAATCACTTACAAATGCCTTCTACCAGCACCTCCAGGACTGCATGGATCAGGCAATCCCAAACAAGACTAAGACTCTTTGCACCAAAGGCAAGCGTCCAGTCTGGTGGACCCCAGCCATAAACAAGCTCTACAACAAAAGGAGGAAGCTACTACAAGATAGAGCAAAATCCATAAAAGGGAAGACACCCTTGATCATTATAAGTAAAAAACTAAGATCTCTCATAAAATCATCCAAGGCAAATTTTGAGAGAAAAATCGCTAAGGATACAAAAGACAATCATAAGGCCTTTTTTAGCTATGTTAGAAACCTGGGAGGAAACTCCCAGATATGCTCAGAATTAGTTCAAAATGATGTAAAAATCACTGAACCTACAGACATTGCCAACATACTGGCTGACAGGTTCAGTGCAAATTTCTCCCCCCCTCCCCCCCAAAAGGGGAGATATCTATACCAGAGGATTGTAGCCCCCCAAACATCTCAATTGCTCAGGTGAGAACTGCTCTCTCCAAGGCGAAAAACACAGCATCCATGGGACCAGATGGCGTCCCCGGTTGTGTGCTCCACGAACTCAATGAGGAATTAAACCCGCAGTTAGGGCAGCTGTTTAATCTTAGCCTCACCTCAGGATACGTACCCAAGGAGTGGCGTACGGCAACGGTGGTCCCACTTCACAAAGGAGGTGCCTCCACCGACCCCGGAAACTACCGTCCCATCAGCTTGACAAGCCTGGTCTGCAAAGCTATATAGAGGATCATAATGGAACTCATAAATAAAGACATAGGGGACTTGCAGACATTGGATCCAACCCAGTTTGGCTTTGTCAAGGGCAGATCATGCCTTTTAAACTTGGTTGACTTTTTCGAAACAGTCACCAAGGCCATTGACGTGGGAAAGGCAGTCCACACAGCCTACCTTGACCTGGCAAAGGCTTTCGACACAATACCCCACTCGGGTATCATTGAAAAACTCACCAGCTTAAATATAAACCCATACGCCACAAGATGGGTTGCAAACTGGCTAAGTGACAGAACCCACAGGGTCAGAGTTGCTGGCGCCATGTCAGACTCAAAGCCTGTCACAAGTGGCGTCCCACAGGGCTCAGTCCTGGGCCCACTCTTGTTCAGCATCTACTTTTCAGAAGTACAAGCAAACACAGGAGGATTATGGCTAACAAAGTTTGCAGATGACTGCAAACTGGGCACCATAGTTGAAAACCCATCTGACACAGATATCCTTCAGAAGGGTCTCATAGAGATGGATAACTGGTGCCGGAGCCATGGCCTAAAGTTAAACGCCAAAAAATGCATAGTCATACCCTTTGGGAAAAACAAGGTTACCCCTAGTTACCATATAGGTGGCAATCCACTAAGCACAGAAGAGGTTATCAGGGATCTGGGGACCCAGGCTGACAGTAACCTTTCATTTGACACTCACGTTGCCAAAGTAGTTAGGAAGACCTTCTACATTGCCCACCTGATCATGAAGGGATTTACATCTAGATCAAGGGAAGTCATCGTTCCCCTGTACTCATCACTCATCAGACCAATGATTGAGTACAATGCCCCATTCGGAATGTATTTGAACCGACACCTGCAGCAATTGGAAAGGCCCCAAAAGTTCCTCACCAAGAGGATAAAGGGTCTCAAGGATATGTCTTATGCTGCCCGACTGAAGGAACTCCAGCTCTACTCAGTCGCTTACCGTCTACTCAGAGGTGACCTGTGCCTGACATACAGGGCCATGTCCAACCTGGAATTAATGAACATGCTTCACCTCAAAAAAATCTAAATCCATCAGAACTACAAGGGCAGGAGACTTAAACCTTAACACGGCTATTAATAGGACGTGCTGGAGGGACAGATTCATCACCCAGAGACTCCCTATGCTGTGGAACAAAATCCCGGTACATGTGAGACAGAGTACCTCGCTAGCTTTGTTCAAGAGAAATCTTGACCAATGGATGGGAGATCACAGGTATACCCCAGGGATAACCTCAGTGTCACTGCTTGACAGAGGCACAGTCTCCTATTTCAATAACACTTTCCTACAAATTCTACAGCAGCATGCCCCAGCTCGATTAATAAGAATAAGCTCCAAAGCTGCCCCTTGGCTTTCCAAAACAACCAAACAAACTATGCTAGATAGAAATAAAATTTGGACTAAATGGAGAACCACTAAAAACCCTGCTGACCTTCTAAACTTCAAACACCTTAGAAATACTACAAAAAAACTCATCCATCTTGATAAAAAAAACTATTACCTTCAATATCAACATAACCAAAATTACAACCCTAAAAAATTCTGGTCAGGAATCAATAAACTTCTACATCCAGGGAATACCAAAACTCCCACACCTGCTACCTTAGCACAAACTTCACCCAACATAATAGCCGATACCTTTAACAACTTCTTCTCTGAAACAGTCACCTCTCTAGCAAACACCATGACTCCCCCCTTCCCCTCAACACACCTCTCCTCTAAATAACACCCCACCCTAAAATTTAGCACAGTCTCCACAGCCCACATGTAAGATACTCTCTAAACTTAAACCCTGCACCCCTTCAGCCGACAAACTTCCAGCTGAATACCTACAACTAGCAGCATCTGAACTAGCTTACGCAATCTCGATCTTAATTAACAGAACAATAACCGAATCTACTATCCCATCCTGCTGGAAAGTCTCCTAAATTATTCCCCTCCATAAAGGAGGTCACTCTAATGAACTTTCTAATTACCGACCTATAGCCCTACTTTCTCCTCTATCTAAAATTATGGAATGTTATATTCACCATCAACTCCTAAATCACCTCTTGCAAAATAGCCTACTAGTAGACTCACAACATGGTTTTAGGCCCCACCATAGTACTTCCACCGCCCTTCTCTCCTTCACCGACACAATAAACAGAAATCGCAATAACAACCTTTTCTCCTCGGTCCTATTCCTAGACCTCTCAAAAGCCTTTGATATGGTTAACCATCAACTACTCCTAGATACATTGACATCACTTTCACTCGACTCTTCAGCAGTACAATGGTTTGACTCATATTTGAATGATAGAAAACAAGCTGTCCTCTGGGACAGCCATATATCCTCACAGCTCCCAGTCAATATCGGTGTTCCTCAAGGATCCATCTTAGGTCCCCTCCTCTTCTCTACATTTATAAATAACCTGGCTACTTCGCTCCCAACATCCACTTGTATTCAGTATGCAGATGATTCAACTCTCATCTGTTCTGCTTCATCTTCAGGAGAACTCCACTCTTCCACCCAGAAACTCTTTACTACGGCTGAAAAATGGTTCCAACATATCTGTCTCCTCCTTAATCCCAAAAAAAACAAATTACTACTCTTTACACCAACACTTAAATCTGCCCCTATCTCATTTTCCATCACATCTGGCAATGGCACGATCATCAATCCTGACTGTTCCACTAAACTCCTAGGCGTTACTATAGACAATCAACTGAGTTTTGACTGTCACATTGATCTAACCATCAAGGCTGTTAATAAAAAGATAGGTGCCCTTTATAGACTTAAGCCCTTTCTTACTGCAGCTACCCGTGTCTCTTGCCCAAACTCATCTCCTATCTACACTACTGTATGCCTCCCCTCATTTATTAACATTTCAAAAGCTAACCACCAGAAACTAGCCACAGCCTACCATAGTATTGCCAGGTTTGCCACTGGTTCTCCATATCGAACTCACCATTGTCATAATCTCAAAAATCTTAACTGGCTAGAACTACAGAATCAAATTCTCCTACAGAAATTACTTATCACTTATAAAATTCTCCATTACCCCTCTAATACACCCATACTTAATAACCTTATCACCCCATACAAAAATCTTACTTCCTTCAGCCAACAAACTTCTAGTAGCTACCCTCAAATCATACAACAAAGCAGGCGACTCCTTATTTGCTAATACTGTAGGATCTCACTGGAATAAACTCCCCAAAGAACTAACCACTTTAAGCTCATCCCACCTTTTCAAAAAACAAACAAGGAAACATTTGCAATCTCACTGGCTATGCCCCTGCTCAAATCCTGACTGAGCTTAAAAAACAATCACTCTCTCTCGCACCCTACATTGCTCTTCTACCTACCCTACTTCACTACTTCTTTCCCTCCAAGAAGTAGACCTAGCAACCCACCAGCCTGCTTATTTACTCCTACCTACCTCTTTTTATGTTACCCTCCACTATCTCTAACCTGTTTTCTCTCCATGTATCTAACCCAGTTCCAAACTTCCTGTGTGCAAATCTCTATCCTAAAAGTAGTGCTCATCACTATATCCCTGCTACTAACTGACTTCTATGACTAAATTTTTACAAACTCTCTACCTGTTCCTATTTTTCTCCCTTCTTCATCTTTTTTTTAGCAGTCTATCTATAGTAGATATTTAAATTATACTGATTCTGTACTGATGTTTATTTCTTGTTTAAATTGCCTTCCCATTACTATTCTATATATCAATTTTTCCCTTAGTTGCCTGCATGCTTTAGTTACTTGTTATTTACTTGTTATTTACTTGATATTTGTTAGTCACTTAGTTTTATTAGTGGAGCTTTTCTCCTCGGGCCTCTGCTGAAAATGGACATGTATCCAGCCAGACTAGCCCGGTCAACAAATGTGAAATAAAAATAAATAAAATAAATAAAATAATGGGCTTAGTATTCTTTCAAACTAAAGGGGTGGTGAAAGCCACAAAACTCTGGGCTAGGCTTATAAATGCCCTAGGGCAGATAGCCTAGTATGAACCTATGAACCTATGAACCTATAAGAATTTGAGTGGTATGACTGAGTATATTGCAAATGTTGTGCCTAATAGGTCTAGCTTTCAGATGTTGAGTAGGAGTGGAGCCAATAACATAAAAAGACTTTTGAAATAAAAACATGGCTAATAATGACTCCGCTTTATATATCAGTGATGTGAATCAGACTTTTATCTATTTATTTATTTATTGACATTTGTTAACTGGGTTAGTCCAACTGAGCCAGGGGCCCATTTTCAGGGGAGACACAAGGAGAAAAGCTCCAGAAATAATACAAGTAATTATGATATTTATAAAATAATAAAGTAGGGTCACAGAAATATAGTACAAGTCAAAAATTGTGCACACCTGTACAATGCATAGGTAAAAATAACAGTTAATAGGCCAAATAATTAAAAGGTTTAGAGTATATTACACTAAGTACAGTATGAATACAGGTTGCTAGAGCAAGTAAAAGGAGGAAAAATAGCTGATAGGGAAAAGCAGATAAGGTGAGAAGAGAGGAGACTAGTTCAAGTGGGGGGTATGGCAAGGGCATGACCAAGTATTCAGGAGAAAAAGTTTGCTTTGTTGTAAGTATATGCCAGTCTGAATTGTACTGATTTCTGTGAGTCCACTAGAGAATAGACCCATTACTTACTGGTAAAGAACAGTTATGGATGTACACAAATGATATTCTGATGTAGATGAGTTGTCACTGATACTGCATTTGTGTAAGAATTTTCTTTTGTATGGTTATTGTAAAGATGTTGATATGTTACAAAGGTGTTGAGGATGAAACAGACCATAAATCATTTAAATCATATTCAGAAAATCTTTATTACTTTATTATAAAGAATAGGTTTATAGGTAAAAGATGTTGATGTGCTGCAATGGTGTTGAGAATAAAACAAGCCATAAATCATTTAAATGTTATACAGAAAATTTTTATTTAAAGTATTTCTTAGATTACTTGCCTTTTCTAAGTTTAGTCCATTTGCTTTAGGGAGAATCAAACCTTGCACTTCTACTATTTGAGATAAGCACCCTAACCATTACACCAGCCCTCAAGCCCTACGGCTTATATTTGTAGAAGTATGATATGAAAAGTCAATATAGAACAGATAAGGAACTATAATCATCACAAACATTTCATTTGAACAAATTTATCACATAAAGAGCTGCTACACAATAAATATTTTAAACAGTCTTATGCCACAGTTAACATTAAACACAATTTCAGAGATGTGCTGAAACATACTTAAAAATGCAATTTCTGAAAGATGTTACCTTTGAACAAAAATTATAAGGAAAGAAAATCAGGCTTGTTTTGTTTAAGGAAAAAATAAGTTGTGTCCATTGCTTTATGTTCAACTTCAAGAAAACAAAAGTTCCCAATGAGCTGGAAAAAAGTGCGTAAGGACATTCAGGAGTTATAGCTAGGAATATTAAAGTTCAGAAAAAAGCAAAGTATAGCATATACTGTTTTTGCTAGGCATGTCAGCTTAGACAGAAAAGGTAGTGCAAAACTGTGGCATCTGCAAAACATAGTATCCAACAATCCAAATGAAGAACTGCTGTCTTAACCAGATGGTCATTTTTTATTCTAGTTTGTGCAACAGTTTCTATTTAAGAGAAACCATGCATCTCATATGTTTCTATTATTATTATTATTATTATTTCTCTGAAATAATCAAATTGGCAGACTCCAAAAAGGCAAGAGTTATTAGGTCATTAATGTCCATATTCTACAGACAAAGTGACAGACGATAATTGGTGCTCTCATATCTGATGATGGTCTGCAACATATGACTAAAGAATTCAAGAGATTTGCACATGCATACAAATTCAGAAGAATAATGTTCAGTTCATGCTGTTCTGAGGCAAGTGGACCTCATAAATATTACAGTACATATGTTTATCTTCAAAAAGAGGGTGTTAAATATATGAATATTTGCCTTTAACTCTAACAGAGATATCTGCAGTGGTTTGCATAGCTTGTGGTTCTCAATTATTCCAAAGAAATCATCTTGAATATAGACCTCAGGAATGATACCAAAAACATTTCTATGCTGTGGGATCCCAAAGTGGAGTTAATTCAGGCTTAAAAATAAATACAAAATTGCAGGCAGGCATTTGGAGGGCATATCATCACCAGTGGTATGTAGACAATGGCACTGTGGTCAAAAGGGTGATGATGCCTGTAACAACAGGAGGTAGTGCCAACCATGTCAGGAGAAGTAGGGCAGTGGATGTATGACTTGTGCCAGCATGGCTAGCTGGAATTTTGTAAATAATTATATGTCATTTGCATATGAAACTGATTTGTACAGATGCTTGTGCTGAAAATGTGTTTGTGAGGTTTGCTTTTGTTAAAATGTATCAAATGTGCACCCTTCTGGAATGAAAAGGCATGCACATTTATTATGTTTTAATGGAGGATACTGGGACAGCAAAGGTTAACCAGCTACCTTACTTTAAGAAAAATAAGAAAAATGTAAATGAGCTGCTAAACCATTAAAATGAAACCCCACAACGCTGAATAGGGCCAGAGATGGTGGGTCTGGAAGAAGTATTCTTTCATTAGCTCAGTAAAAAGAGGTGAAGCCCCAGACACTGCCATAAACATTTAGATGTGCATTGTAACTGTCTATGCTAAATCCCTATCTCAGCTTCAAAGGGGGTACTGTGAGAACCTAGAGTCAAATGACCAGATGAGGTCATACTTCAAGCCATCTTGGATATTATATTTTAAAGGAAGTAATCTCTGAGTATTGAGTATTCGGTTTTGGGGAACCTGACTATAAAGACTGTTCATGTATTTCATTGTGCCTTACTCTATCAAATAAGTTAGTAGGGAATAGTACTTCTCATAGATGCAGTCAGGAATATAATGGAACTTAGTTTAGAGATTGTTTTTCTTTGTTTGTATGAGTCTGTCCATCAATGTTATTTTCAATATTTCCTGTGATTTGAACTCTGTGGTTTACTGTAAATATATATTTAGTATTTTCTTGTTTTTTTATTATTTGTTATCAAATATATTTGATCTTTTCATTGTGGCTGGTGGTTTAAGGTTTGAGAGTGTTTATACATATTTGGTGACACTGTGTGGGCCATTCCAGAAGGCCTAGTTGTCTTGGTCATCTACTACAATTTGTATTAGTATTAGTATTACACAGTATAATTGGACACCCTTTCTTAAAGATGTTAAAATAACTGATCGCGGGGTGTCTTGTGGTGGTGATAACTATCTTATGTTCTGGGCAGAAGGGGCATCAGCCAATAAGTCTGTGCCAGCCTTTCCCAGGTGTGCATGTGTGAAAAATCAAATCTCACATAGTGTGTGTGTCAGCTACATGGAGCAGGAAGGCCAAGCACCGAACTTATGGAGAGGGTGCTGGAGGTCTTGGCTTGGACACTTGCTTGAGGATCTAGCCCTACAACTGTACCAGTGGGGAGTATTATTGGGGACCTTGATAGGGTCAGATATATCCAGACCCTGGATGGAATGTGTTCCTGTGTGCACTTAAGGGAACTTGTGCTTGATGCAAAGAGGTCTGCATCTGGAAATACTGAGTATATCCATTAATATTCCAAGTGCACATCCTTCTCCAGTGTCAGTGGTGAGGATTCAGGCTCCTTGATTAGTGGCCCAGCATGGGGATGTCACAATGCTATACTGTAATTCAGAAAAACAATAAAGCTTATGGAGCAATAGCTCATGGTGGGTGATTAAAATGACTCTGAACTGAACACTGAACTGTAGGAAATCAGTGTAGTGTTCACTTTAACAACTCACACAGTGGACTTTCAAAAGCATCTCCAAACATATCCATGCAAATAAACACATGCACACACACACACACACACACACACACACACACACACACACACACACACACACACACACACACACACACACACACTCGCGCGCGTGTGCACATGCACATATATACACATGCACATACACACATACAGAAACACACACATACATACATATGCAGTGACAAACACATATCCAGAAAGCTGCAATTATGCTCCTCTACACACACACACTACACACACACAAACACACACACACACACACACACACACACACACACACACACACACACACACACACACACACACACACACACACACACACACACACACACACACACACACACACACACAGATTTGAAGTATGCACCTCCAACAGAAATAAATGGAGATTTTATACACGTTTTTCTCTTCATTATTCAAATAAGGCAGAGATATTCTTTCAATCATTCTCTTAGCTGTATTCTAATCCAGAAACAAAGTTCTGGGGAAGTGCACATGGCTAATTAGCATTATCCCTGAACCTGCATATCCACATATTCAGGTAGCCTTCACTTGAAAGACCAGTGTAGAGCTACAGATTGGAACCATGCTAATGCAGTGCTGTTGCACCAGCCTCTTAATTAGAAATGCATTTTTCATTTTGAAAATCTTCCCAAAACAGGTTTGTGCATTTTGATATGGGTTTTTGAATCCTGGATATAGTTTGACCAAATACTTACTGAGTCTGACTAATTCTTCACCTGTTCTGCTGTTGTATTTTTGCGCTTATATTTGAAATAATTTAATTGTGTTTACACGTTGGCTATGTCCTCACCCATTAGAATGTACTATCCATTATTATTGAGGTTAATGTTTCTGCACCGCATGACATATGTGAGCACATTTCTAAAATAAAATGTGGCATAGAAACTAATATGAGAGAATCGATATGAAAATTTACATATTACAGTCAATTACCGAAAATAGCGCTATGTTGAACAGTATGCAAATATAAATATAATGGCCAACATTTTATATTAAAGCAAGCAACCTTTTGGTGTGCCCTTGGTGAACTAATTTTTCTTCTACAGGATATTGTATTTTTGCAACCTATTTTAGTGTCAGTGGTTCAACAGTTAGCACACTTGCTGTAAGATCAGAAGGCTGTGGGTTCTATTGCCACCTGAAGTAATTTGATTAATTTTTCCATTACTGACTCTGTAGTGCAGCATTAGTGAGTATGACACCCATGAGTATTCTATTACTCTGAATGAAAATTAAACCAATATTCCATCTGCCTGAGCTGGTAGTAGTGCAGGTGGGTGTAAAAGATCCCACAACACTTATTGAAAAGAGTGGGTGCTCATTATTTATAAACTCTCAATCATATAACAGCAATATATATTTAAAAATTAAAATATACTAAAAAAGAAATACACAGAATAAATAATCCACATTTTTTATAAAAGTATACACACCTAACAATGTCTCAGAATATACCCCCAATGTTTTTGCCGTAACAAAAATCTTATCAACCTTTCGATTTTATATAAACCATATGCTTTGTTAAATAGCAATGCTTTTGCTCTTGCTTGCCACATAACGTTTGTGTAATCGTTATACAAATTGTATCTTTTATTCTGAATATATTCACCCTCACAATATAACCCAAAAATATTGTACCCATATTCTTTTCTTCTAATCCCTTCATCCAATCAAATTTTATAATCGTTTCTATACTTTGACCACACTTAGACATTCCAAGAACAAATCTTCCATTGTTTCCATAACTTGGCACAATAAACCAGATCTCATTTACTGCTTTGTGTAACATAAATCTTTAACTTTAGCATATTTTGCCATATAAAAATGTGCACCACATACTAATGTTTAAATCTTTGTCTAAACCTCATTTAAGATCTTGTTTTACATCCTTTTAAGCATCAGTATAATAATAATCCATTATTATATCATACAATTCTTCACTCTTCCTCACATTCCTTCACATCTTGTCTCTAAGCTGACCATCGTCTTCATCACTGCACCACCTCTCCTTCTCCTTTATCTTTTCTATCAGTTTAACACATACCCATACCTCTTTATATTTCAGCTTTAGTAATTTAACAATATGTATTTCTTTATTAAATTTTATCATTTTTAACATCCAATGTATGTATAAAAACCTAAAGAGATTGCTAATGAAATTCAACCCTCCTTTCCCTACCTTATTATATCCATCTCCTGCTTTATATGAGTTAACTTTGATCCCCAACATTAAATACAGCCTGTAGTAACTAATTTTGAAAATACTTGTGAAAAATCAGAAGGAATCACCACTGGAAAGAACGCCTCTGTTGTAATCCAAAATAAATCTTTTATTCAGACATAAATAGATAAAATAAGTGCTTTCGCGTAGGGAACCTACGCTTCATCAGATATAATTTACAGAAAAGGAATCCATCTTATATACAAACTTTTGGCGCTCAAACAAATCAATTATTCAATTAAGCAAGGAAAACCTATTATTCCTTTAAAGTGCTCAACTTAAATGCAGTTTTGGTAAATAAATGAATAAATGGAAATGTTTATGAAAGCTTATAAAAGGCATTCCATTTATAATCTATCATATATACCAATTTTAAAGAAATCTTAATAATAACAGTGTTTAGAAAATTATAATTAAAAAATATGTCTTTAAGAAATCTTTTTACGTTCTAAAAATGTGCTCAGCATCATCAAAGCTTTTAGAACATATGCAGCCCATGGTATATCAAAATTCAGGTGTATAATTTAACAAAATTCTTGTGACACAAACCATGTAATAATATATACATAGCTATATGGATGCAGCTGTTAGTGTAATGTCAAACAAGAATGACGAAACGATAAAAAAACGCGTTGTCAAGACGTGCTGTCAGTGTTGGGACAACATTTTAAAAAGGACTTCAACAGTATTTATATTGCATTATGAAACCTTAGAACTATTAAAATAAGATCTGAGCTAAGGCAAAGTGCTAAATGCTGACTAAAACTATTTAATTGTAATAATGAAAATAAAAAAGGAGGAAAACAAAAAATATATACTAACCTCAACATGTATACCAAAACTCACAAACCAATATCTAAGACCCCTGTAACAGGAACTACTCTGAATAAGCTAACACTTCTACTTATTATTTCTCTGGCCCTGACACTACCCTACTTTCTAACCTGTTATGAATCGAATTCCAATTACCACTTTAATTTCTCACCCAAACATACTGCCTTTGATTTCATAAGCGTAAATTTGACTCATTTAAACATTACATCTACCCCTAGCTACCTCCTTGCCAGATATCACAGACTGTTCCACATTAAAATTCTAAATCTCTTGATTAAGAAACCAAAATACTCACTGTACTCCCCCATCACAGCTTACCTCAAACATAAGCATTCTACCTTAGTAGACGGGGACATCCACCCCAACCCAGGGCCCTCAACCACTTCATCTGATGAGGCAACCACTTTACTAAACTCTTCCCTACCACTACCAACCTCTAATCCAAATACTTTACTCATAGGTCACCTTAATATACGAAGCGTCAATAACAAAATCACCCATCTCCACTCCCTTCTTCAACATCACTCCTTTGATATTCTCTGTTTAACTGAAACCTGGTTGAAACCCTTTACTAAAGACAATGTAATCCTACCTCCAGGTTATAACATCCTAAGACTTGACCGCAAAACTAAAAAAGGCGGAGGAGTTGCAATTCTATTCAAAACAGAACTTAATGTAACATTAATACCCTATGATAACCCAGACAGTAATAAGACTGAACTTCTCATCTCGAAGCTGCAACTAAACCCTAAAAAGTCCATCTATATTATCTGTATATATCTACCTCCTGGAAATAATTCCACTACTATAGAAAATATCCTAAGTTGGCTCTCCACCTCCTATCCTCAAGAAACCATAATTCTTGGTGACCTCAACTTGGACTGGTCCTCTTTAACTACTAATAACCCAGCTTCCCATATCAACCTCTATGGCTTTAGTCAAATAATAAACGCCTCTACTAGGATTAATAAATCTAACAACAAAGAAAGTACTCTAGATTGGATACTTATTAACAAACCTCAACTTAAATATCAGTCTGGAATAGTACCTGATGACTTTAGTGATCACTATCTAACCTTTATTATTAGGCAAAGAAATGCCTCTAACAATACACCTATCTATAGGACCTTACACAATCTCAAATGTTTCAACCCTACTCAATTTAGAACTGAACTAAAGGCCTGCAATTGGAACCCACTAAAGACACTTCCCCTCGAAGAAGCTGTGCTTTTCTTCAACACCACCTTCCTAACTATTCTTGATAATCATGCACCATCACGCTCCATCCGAATTAAATCTAAACCTGCCCCCTGGCTATCTAAAGACACAAGACAAAAAATGATACTTAGAAACAAAGCATGGAAAAAATGGCGAGCTAGCAAATCTAGTGTAGACCAACAGACCTTTAGACACCTAAGAAACTGTACCAAAAAAGCTATTTTCTCTGATAAAAGAAGTCATTATAGTAATCTCCAACAAGCTAACCACAACAACCCTCAAAAATTCTGGTCAACCCTTAACAGGCTTCTACACCCTGGACAGACTACCACTCCTTCCCCTACCGGATCTGAAAAGAATTCCACCCTTAATACTGCCAACACTTTCAACTCTTTCTTCTTTGATACTATTAACTCTTTGGCCTCACACCTCTCTAGTGACAACACTAGTATCCCCGACTCCGCCACCTCCAAACTACCAACCTTTAGACTACAACCCATCTCCACTGCCATTATACAAAAATGTATTCACAAACTCAAACCATGCACCCCCTCAGCAGACCAACTCCCATCTGAATTCCTTCAAAAATCAGCCTCGGAAATTGCCTACCCCATATCTATTCTCATTAACAGAACCATAAATGAAGAAACCATACCTGACATCTGGAAAATCTCTCACATCATACCCTTACACAAAGGAGGTAACTCCTATGAATACTCTAATTATAGGCCCATTGCTCTCTTGTCCCCACTAGCAAAAATCATGGAAAAATGTGTCCATTATCAGTTAATGGACCACCTAATAAAAAACAACATTCTCACTCCCTGTCAACATGGCTTTAGGCCTTTTCATAGTACAACCACCGCTCTCCTCACCTTTACGGACCTTATTAACAAGAACCGAAATAATTGCACCCTGTCTTCAGCTCTCTTCATTGACCTATCTAAAGCCTTCGATATGGTCAACCACTCTATTCTCTTAAAATTCTTGAATCTCTCCTTAGAATCTAAGACTGTCCAATGGTTTTGTTCCTATCTTACAAACAGGAAACAAGCTGTTCTCTGGGATAATAAACTCTCATCCCTTCTACCAATTTCACTCGGTGTCCCCCAAGGCTCCATTCTTGGACCACTTCTTTTCTCCCTCTTTATAAATGACTTACAAACAGCTATCCCCCAGGCTACATGTATACAATATGCGGATGATTCCACATTAATTTGCTCTGCTAAATCCATCTCTGAACTTCAAACTATTACTCAAGCTGTTTTCTCTAAAGTTGAAACTTGGTTCTCAAAATGCTGCCTACTCCTAAATGCTAAAAAAAACAAAACTCCTACTCTTTAAGCCTAGTACCAGATCCCCTATATTAGACTTTACTATCCTATCTAACAATGGAACCATTATATCACCTGACCCCGATACCAAACTGATAGGTGTCACGATTGACAACAACCTTACCTTTGATTGTCATATCAACAACACCATTAAATCTGTAAACAGGAAACTCGGCTCTCTCTATAGAATTAAAACTTTCTTAACCTCCCAAGCCAAAGCTACTCTTGCCCATTCTCATCTTATCTCGACTCTTCTCTATGCCTCACCAATCTATACGAACCTTAAGAAAAATAATCTCTCAAAATTATCGTCCACGTACAATAATATAGCTAGATTTGTCACTGGTAAACCCTTCAGAACTCACCACTGTCTGAATCTGCAGCAACTTAACTGGCTTGAATTGTCAAACATGTTGCTTCATTCCCAACTGACATTTGTCCAAAGAGCATTCTACCAACCTCAAAACACACCTATACTCTCCAACCTCATAACCCCCTACTCTAATCTGAACTCCCTCCATTCATCAAGTAAGCTGCTAGTTACCTTAACCAAATCCAATAACCTAGCAGGTGATTCCCTTTTCTCTAATACTATTGGAAAACACTGGAATCAACTATCTACTGAACTTAATTCCATTGCATCTACTGTTCTGTTTAAACAAAAACTCAGAATTTACCTTAAAAGCCACTGGATGTGTCCCTGCTCTAATCCTGACTAAAGTAATTTGCTCCATCTAATCCATCTCTCTCTCCCTACTTTTCTCTCCATCCTGCCTCCTCTCCTTTTCTTTCTATCTCTACCTCTTTAACTCCTCCTCTTCATCTTTCCTCCTTATGGCTACAAATCTCTTCCACACTAGTATTTGTCTCTTTATTTTTGCTCTCTCATTTTTCGCTGCTTCTCTCTCCTTGATCTTTGATCTCTTTTCCTGGTATTAAAACATGTTAACATATTCATCTGGATGTTACTTTTTCCCTAGATTGTCAACTTCCTCTTCTTTCTTTTGACAACTTTCTTTCATTTCTCTTGCCTTGCTCTTACTCTTAATATTCTTGTTTTAGAAATAGGTAATAATGTGTGATATGATTTTTTTGTGCTTAAAATGTATTTCCTATTGTTTAAATGTGGAGCTTTTCTCCCCGGGCCTCTGCTGAAAATGGAAATATATCCAGTTGGACTAGCCCGGTCAACAAATGTAAAATAAAATAAATAAATAAATATACATTAGTTACAAGACTAAGTGAATTAGTGTATATGAGAGGCATGTTAAGCAAAAACATAAATAAGTTATTTAAAATATCAAAAAATGTATATATGTATATTTTCTATTTATCTAAACATAAAATTAAAATTAAAATTATAACAGACTTCATTAGTGCAACCATCAATGTAAATAGAAAACATCTAAAAATACCTATGAACTGCTGTAAAACTATGTGCATTTAACCAATAAACAGAAAATGTAATATGTAAACTAGATGATTATGAATAAAAACTTTTAAAGAAATATTATTTAGATCTAATTTATCAAAAATATTTATAATAAATGAGCTGAATATAAACTAAACTATGTTTTATAACCTTCTATTATCTAATATAGGTTTAACAGATACAAATTGATTGATGCCTGGCATAAATGTGTGCTCTTAAAGTCAATATCCATTTTAGCTCTACATTAGCCAAATGGTTCATTTTATCACCTCCTCTTGGATTTGGTGTAACAACTTGTAAAGTCCTGAAGCTGAATTTGTGGGTATTGTTAGACTGTATGTGTTTGGCTAGAGCATTTTGTTCTTTCTCTTTCCTTATATCATATAGATGATTATACATCATATCTCTTAGTCTTCTTTTAGTTAGGCCTACATAAAACGCCTGACAGTCTTCACAAGTTGCTAAGTAAATAAGGTTAGTACTGTCACAGTTGGAGTAAAAACTAGGTGTAAAGGTATATAAACCTAGAGGGTGGTGAAAAATTTGATTAGTGGAAATATAGGGACACATATGACAATGGCCACATGGATGGGTGCCAACTTGAATATGTCTACTGTTACTGTAGGTGTTGTCTTTTTCTATACATAAAATTTGTTTTAAATTTTCGCAGTTCTTAAAACTAAACCTGGGGTAATCTCCTATAAGTGATCTTGTGAAAGAATCCATAGTTAGTACATTCCAATTTCTATGGATTATCTTTTTCAATGTTGTTGTATCACTAGTATATTTCATCATATATGTTACTTTGTCTGTAAAAGATTTAGATCTCAACCTACCAGAATTTGAAGAATATTTACCATAAGTTTTCGTATTATCTCTATCTGGTGGTATGTTGCCTATAATATGATGTTTACAATTTTTTATCATATTGCTATTATAACCTCTATCTTTAAAGAAAGATTCCAACTTCTCTACCTCTGTTGTTAATACCACTGCTTCATTACAAATTTTAGTTAGTCTAGTAAACTGACTCTTAACTATCCCAGAAAATACATGCCTGGGATGCATACTGTCATATCTTAACAGTGTGTTTCTCCATGTAGGCTTTCTATAAAGGGAAGAGCAAATGGTACCTAGTTCTGTAAATTTCAAAGATAAATCCAAAAATTGAATGTTAAAATGTGAGGCTTCCATAGTGAATTTTAAAAAAAGTCGTGGTAGACTCCAAATAAGTGAGAAAAGTTTCAAAGTCGGTTTTATTACCCTCCCATATGATCAAAATGTCATCCACAAATCTTCTATACAGTTTGATTTTCTTAAATGAAGCATGATTGAATAAAAAACTAAGCTCCCAATGATGAACCACTAAGTTGGCATAAGTGTTTGCACAGGGGGTGCCCATGGCAACCCCCTATTTTTGTAGGTAGCATTTGTTTTTAAACATAAAAATGTTATTATTTAGTACCAGTTCTAGTAAATGGTTTACAAGAATTTGTCTGTTGTTACTAAAATTAGAGAGCTTTACTAAAATCTGTCTTATGGCTTGCAGGCCATAATCATTGGGAATACATGTAAACAAATTCTTTACATCCAATGTTTTTAATAGATATTCAGAGATATTTTTACATAATTTCAAGTCTTTCAAATAATCTAAAAGCTGATAGGAATCTTTGAGAATTGTTGGTATATTATCTACGACTGGCCTTAGTAAATGTTCTATAAATGAGAAGATAGTGGAGGTGGCCCATTTTTCACTGGATACAATCGGTCTCATGGGTATAGGAAACATATTTTTGTGGATCTTGGGTAAGCCTTTAATTATAGGCGTAACTGGAAAATCAATAAAAAAATAATGATAAATTTCATTACTTATTTGCCCACACATTAATAAGTCATACAAGTCGTCATGTATATTTTTGACAATAGTATCAACTACATCTGAAGTGATAACTTGATATGTGGTGACATCTGCAAGAAGGGAGGTCATGTTTGCATCATAATCTGCAGTATTCATAATTACTACACCCCCTCCTTTATCTGCTGGTTTAAGCATGATGTTTCTAGTATGTTTTAAAGTGTTAAGAGAGGTTTGTTCATTCGATGTTAAGTTGAAATATGTACATTTTTTGATTTTTTAGAAAACAATTCATAAAAATCTCTCTCACACAATTTCATGAAACATTCAACATTATACGGAATAGGAGGTGTAAAATTACTTTTGCATTTAAACTGGTTAATCTTGTTATCAACAAGTGTAACATTCTTATCTTTGAAAAAAATCTTTAGGGCTATATTACGACAAAATAATCTCAAGTCAATCAATGTATCGCTAAGAGTACTGATTTGAGATGGGATGAAATTCAAGCCTTTGTTTAACAACGAGACATCAGAGTCAGTAAGGACAGCATCAGAAAAGTTGTAAACTAAATTATTCAGTTCCTTGTCTTTCTCATGGCTCCGTATTTGTCTCCTGACATCTTTCTCTTTCGTGGCCCCCTGCTGTTGGAGCGTCCTCTCAAATTGTTTTGTTGTTTGACTGGAAAAGGTAAAAAATGTGTATTGTCCGTAACTGAATCCTTCGGTCTCGCTCCCAAAGCAGAATCTGGAGGAGGTATCCTGTTAGCCTGCTGATTGGGTGGAGGAGTATCAGTGAGTGAGCAACTGATGTTATTAATCGTATTTGTTGGTGGAAAAAACTGTTGCTCTTGACGTGTAATGTGATTGGATATGGGAAAAGGAGGTATATTCATCATTTTGTTAGCATCATCATCAGCTGGTATGTTATTGGTGGAAAGAGATTCAATAGAAGTAGTATTAGCCACAATATTACGACTGGGCTGCTGTGTCCTCGGCCAAACAAACACCTGGCCGAGGGCAAAATCATTTGAATCTCTAAGCAGTTTTCTCTGTTTGGTCTGTTTAAGTCTCTCACTAAATAAATTCACTTGTGTCCATATGTTTTCCAACCTTTTAGCATAATAGTCAGTATTAAAGCGTTCATGAAGATTTTTCTGTAATGAATCAACTTTACTCCTTAGTTCAGTTTCTAAAGGAGAAAAATATTCTATTAAAAGCTTCATATAGCTAAAACCTAACTCGATGTTCAAATCTTGCCATTTTCTGAGTAAAGTGGGATGGCTGTCATCATAAGTAGGCATGCAAAAAATTTGAATGCCTCTAGGTACGATACGAAAGTGAAGGCAGGCTTCTAAATGTAGCCTCTGCCAAGTGTATCGTTGCAGTTTGAACAAATCATCTTGCAATTCTTTGCTAAGTCTGTTAAAATCTAATAGATTCTCACCATTGTTTGGGATGTGCGTCGGAACTTGGTTGTTGTTTAGCTCCAGAGCCAATAAAGGGTTATCGTTGAGGTGTAGTAAATGTCCCCATGTGGGAGTTCCAACCCTCATCTCCGGCTGAAAATCAAGTTCTATATCCACCTGTTCCATGTGTTAAATCAGCAACAGCAAAATGAGAAAAAATCAAATAAGCAGAACCTGTTGCTGATAAACAAAGAAACCTTCCGAACAGCCAGAGAAACAACTTGTGAAAAATCAGAAGGAATCACCACTGGAAAGAACACATCTGTTGTAATCCAAAAGAAATCTTTTATTCAGACATAAATAGATAAAATAAGCGCTTTCACGTAGGGAACCTACGCTTCATCAGATATAATTTACAGAGAAGGAATCCATCTTATATACAAACTTTTGGCGCTCAAACAAAACAATTATTCAATTAAGCAAGGAAAACCTATTATTCCTTTAAAGTGCTCAACTTAAATGCAGTTTTGGTAAATAAATGAATAAATGGAAATGTTTATGAAAGCTTATGAAAGGCATTCCATTTATAATCTATCATATATACCAATTTTAAAGAAATCTTAATAATAACAGTGTTTAGAAAATTATAATTAAAAAATATGTCTTTAAGAAATCTTTTTACGTTCTAAAAATGTGCTCAACATCATCAAAGCTTTTAGAACATATGCAGCCCGTGGTATATCAAAATTCAGGAGTATAATTTAACAAAATTCTTGTGACACAAACCAAGTAATAATATATACATAGCTATATGGATACAGCTGTTAGTGTAATGTCAAACAAGAATGACGAAACGATCAGATCAAAAAATGCGTTGTCAAGACGTGCTGTCAGTGTTGGGACAACATTTTAATTTTATGTTCAGATAAATAGAAAATACACATATATACATTTTTTGATATTTTAAATAACTTATTTATGTTTTTGCTTAACATGTCTCTCATATACACCAATTCACTTAGTCTTGTAACTAATGTATATATTTTTGTTTTCCTCCTTTTTTATTTTCATTATTACAATTAAATAGTTTTAGTCAGCATTTAGCACTTTTCCTTAGCTCAGATCTTATTTTAATAGTTCTAAGGTTTCATAATGCAATATAAATACTGTTGAAGTCCTTTTTAAAATGTTGTCCCAACACTGACAGCACGTCTTGACAACGCGTTTTTTGATCGTTTCGTCATTCTTGTTTGACATTACACTAACAGCTGTATCCATATAGCTATGTATATATTATTACATGGTTTGTGTCACTAGAATTTTGTTAAATTATACGCCTGAATTTTGATATACCACGGGCTGCATATGTTCTAAAAGCTTTGATGATGTTGAGCACATTTTTAGAACGTAAAAAGATTTCTTAAAGACATATTTTTTAATTATAATTTTCTAAACACTGTTATTAAGATTTCTTTAAAATTGGTATATATGATAGATTATAAATGGAATGCCTTTCATAAGCTTTCATAAACATTTCCATTTATTCATTTATTTACCAAAACTGCATTTAAGTTGAGCACTTTAAAGGAATAATAGGTTTTCCTTGCTTAATTGAATAATTGTTTTGTTTGAGCGCCAAAAGTTTGTATATAAGATGGATTCCTTCTCTGTAAATTATATCTGATGAAGCATAGGTTCCCTACGCGAAAGCGCTTATTTTATCTATTTATGTCTGAATAAAAGATTTCTTTTGGATTACAACAGAGGCGTTCTTTCCAGTGGTGATTCCTTCTGATTTTTCACAAGTTGTTTCTCTGGCTGTTCGGAAGGTTTCTTTATTTATCAGCAACAGGTTCTGCTTATTTGATTTTTTCTCATATTGCTGTTGCTGATTTGACACATGGAACAGGTGGATATAGAACTTGATTTTCAGCCGGAGATGACTTGCACCATTTCCATACATATGACTTAAACTTCACTTGCCAATTTAGTTATATGATTCCACCATATTGCACCAAATGTATTATTATATATATATATATATATATAAATATATTAAGGCATTTCTATACTATCTACCGTTACTGCTCAAGCTAATTAGAGCACTCATTGCATGGAGCTTCCCACATTAATATGATGTTGTGTTGTGGTCCATGGCCATGCCAGAGGAAGACATGACTGAAGTCCAGGAAGCAAACTTGATATACTTGCAACTATCTCAAACCTTATGCATAGTTTCTTATAGGTTGATAGGTTCACAGGAAGTTACTAGGCTAATAGAACTAGAGCCCCTATGGACCTAGCCATTTTAATCCCAAGTTCCCCAATTGTTTAGATAGTGGTTATTCACAGAGCAAGTCAGTCATCAACATTGACTACCCCTGTCCATGAGGGAAATGGGCACCACTCCAAGGGTGAATTTGCCGTCACCCATCCATTTATTTAGGCTGAGCTTCAATAGGGTCAGAATGGAGCTCTTTATCATGTGAAAGGAAATTTATTCCAGAAAAGTGGCAATTTCTGGGAGATATATCTGTCTCTCCAGCATGTTCTGTTTATGTCACAGGCTAGGTTAAGATCCCTAGCTCTAATGATTCTTGTGCAATTTGATATGCAGCATTCCTATGGGGGGGGGGTTGGAGACTGCCCTGTATGCCAGGCACAAGTCACCTCTCAGCAACTTATAAGATAGAGAGTACAGTGACAGGGCTTTCTGTCTTCCACGTAAGGCATTGTTTGGAGGCCCTGTGTTTTTATAGTAAGAATCCTCTGGGGCTCTCCAGCTGCTGCAGGTATCTGGTGAGGTACATGCAAAAGGGAGCATTGTACTCTATTAACGGTCTGATAAAGGTTGAGTACAGTGGAGTAAAACGGATTTTACATCATCACAGTTTGGGATCGTAACTACAAGTTTGCTTTTGTGTTCTCTTCTTAGTTTGTTTGGTTCTTGCTCGTTGTATTTACAGTGGAGTTATAACATCCTTAGACCTGGATGTGATGCCCTTACTTATGAGATGCGCAAAGTAAAAGGCTTTCCTCACCATTGTGGAGAGTTGGTGGCTAAAGTTCAGACTGCTATCAACCTGTGTTCCCAAATCTTGCACCACTGGGTTTGAACTTAAGGCTGCTATTGTAATTAGCAGGGAATTCCCCATTTCCATAGGGGATAATAATGCACTTTTTTGCATTTACTTTTAGTCCATGGCTTTGACACCAATCTTTTGTCAGTGTTAGCCCCTTATGTAATATGTTAACATCATTGTGGGACTCAGTGGTTGCACCCAATTTGCAGTCAGCAAACTTGGTAAGCCAAAGGGCATCTACTTTAGCCTGGACTCCTGAGAAATAGATTCCGAATAGTAAAGGCCTCAGCACAGATCCCTGAGTTATGCCACTGGTAACTGGTCTACTGGTAGACAGTATGTGTTCTGTTGGTGAGTCAGTTGGCTACCTATTTAGTGACATAGAGGTTAATTCCCAGCTGGGAGAGTTTCTCAATAATACCCATGAGAGGGAATGTGTCAAAAGCCTTAGCTAGATTAAGGTAGGCAGTATGCACTATCTTTCCTTCCTTCAGGGATTTGGTGAGTTTCTTGATGACGTCTACTAGGTTTAATAAGCATGATTTATTAATGAAGCCAAACTTTGTCGTGTCTAGAGTTTGAATGTCACCTATGTCATTATTGATAAGGTCTTTGTCTTTTTAATTTCTCCAAGTCTTTTGGGTTTCTAATAACATGATGGGAATGGACCCCATTCCTAAGTCAAAGTAGCATTATTAAAGTTCATGACATTAGTATTGATTCGATCTTTGATGTCAGCCAGTAGTGCTCTTTGCAGCACCTGCAAAGTGTCAGTAATAACTCCTTCTGCAGTTCTTATGGAGTTACATGTATTGGTAAGATATCCAAATATGATTGTAAATTATTTTTTTATAAGACCCATTGCTCTTACTACTATTGGAACTGTCTGGGTATCTTTAGTTCACATTGTTCTCAATTCTGCCTGCACATCCTACTATTTTATTACTTTGTGTCTCTCCATACGCAAGACACTGTAGTCACTGGGTGTGGTGATTTCAACGATCAATGCTACTTTTGTCTTCCTTTCTTGGACCACGTCTGTTTTTTTAGCATCTATCTTTTTGGGTGATCCCATGTGATATAAACTTCATCATTATCTATGATGTTTTGTGGCTCATGTTTCCAATGTTTTTCAGCCACTTCAATACCATGATGTTTGCACTATCCCCATTGCAACAGTCTCACCACATTATTATGCCTTTCAGTATACAGTCCTTCTGCCATTAGTGTGTCGCAACCAGCAACAAGGTGAGTGACTGTTTTCAATTCAGTTTTACAAAACCTACATTTGTATGTTTCTCCCACATGTTCAATGGACTTTGTAAACCAGCGTGTATGTCAATATCAACCTTTCATTTCTTGGTTTGAATTCACCTTTCCTTAACCATTTCTGCATTCGTTCCATAATGATTCTTTCCATGGCCATGCAGATGGCACTGATTCAACTTATTGGTCTTCTCACGGTCGGCTGATGGCCTCCATTTGTGTAAGAGGATTACTGTCACTGTTCTCCACTCTTCTGTACCAAAGCTACTTCTCAGGCTGTGGTTAAAGAAAGCATCAAGTGAGTCCATTAGGTCCTGTTTTAAATTGCTTAGTATAAAACCTGAGATAATATCTGGTCCTATTGAGGCCATGTTTTTGTTCTTGGAAAGAGCAGATATGACCTGATCTTTGGAGATAATATGCAGAGGACTGGTGCCAGGTATGTTTGGGATATGGCTGGTGGGGAGTGGGACGGGGTGAAGTTTGCTCCAAATCTGTCAGCTAACAGGTTGGCAATTTCCTCCATTGTAGTAAGATTTATACCAGCCACTAGTAGCTCAGCCCATAGCTAGGCATTCCCTTTTATATTTCAGACAGTTAAATAATTCTTTATGATTATCCTTAGCTAGGGATGTTATTTTATCTTCATAATTAGCTTAAGAGAGCTTGACAAGATTTCTGATTTGCTTGTTCAAGCTGTGGAGGGAATTTTTCATTTTCTGAGTCAGTTCCATCTTGTCCTTAGACATAAGTATTTTTGTTCCTGTTGTATAACCTGTTTTAATTGAGGTCCACCAGGGTGGCTTGTTTTTTCAGGAGAACCTGGTTTTGATCCAATCAGTTAAAACTGAATCTATGCAGTTGCTTAATTGTTTATACAAGGCATTTGTGTACACCTCTGTATAGGAGATGTTGTCTGTGATCCCAGGGGGGAGGGGTTGAAATTTTTTATACCATTGCTTAGTAGGCTGTAGTTTGCGTTTGAGAAATTGTTTAATTTTTTTTTTTGTTCATATGGGGGTTTCAGGTCCAACAGTTACATCAAATGAGACTGATTTATGGTCTCAGCTTACCAAGGAGGGCATCATATGGGGTGGAGTTCAGTGACCCCCCCCCCATGTTGATGAGTACTATGTCTACGACATTTGAGCCCATTTTGGGGGGTGTAGACTTTATGTGCCAGAGCATTTGTGTTGACAAAGTCCAGGAACCTGTGGGCAAGCATGTTTGTGCTTGTGAATGTCAACCAGTTGATGGAAAGATAGCTGACATCTCCCAAGACCAGGGTGTTTGTCTGTATGGTGAGTGACTCCAGTAAATCCAGGTAAGTGATGTGTTTTTCTTGGTTTGTGGTGAAGGACCTATACCTAGCAATGATATGGTAGTGTATTTTGCCTATAGTTAATTGGACCTGGAATAGTTCAAGAGAGTCGTACTGTTTGACCAGTCTTGACGTGTACTTAATTTTAATGAAGATGGATACACCTCCCATTTTGATTCTTTCACATTCACTTTGAGGTCTGAATATGTGGAAGGCATTGTAGCCTTGCACAGCCAGGGTGCTCTCCTTGTTTTTCTACCATGTCTCAGAGACTGCACAGGTGTCAGCATCTTCCAAGGTGAGGAGTGCTTCCAGGGAGTGCAGTTTCCTGTTTAGACTCTTAGCATTAAGCAGCAGAACCTTGAGTTTGCCTTGATGGGATTTTGCTACGTTGCAAATTTTGTTGTTTTGATATTGCCTAAAAAAGACTCTGTGGGGAAGCAATTGCCTTTGCCAGTATCCGAAAGTCTAAAAGAGACAGATGTAGACCATCTGTGGCAAGGTAACATGGCCTGTTGACCATGTCTTCCCAGGCTGACAGATACTGGATCCTCCTGGGCTGACACCAGAAGCTAAGCCAATTGTTGAAGTTGATAATTTTGTGTTTATATTGTAGCATCATCCTGGGTGAAGGTAGAATGCTGCTTAGTGCTAGGATCATACCTGTCTGGGACACATAATCTGAGAGTTTAGTCATTTCTCTCTTCATATAGTCCAGAGAGGTATGTCTCAAGTCATTCACCCCAACATAGACTATGACAGAGTCATAACGGTACTTGTTGTTGAGTGACTTGAGACCATGTGTGATTTGATATATCCTGGCACTTGACAGGCAGCTGACCATGACCCTTTCCTTGTCCAGTCTGATGAGGGGGCATCTGTGTGTCTCATTATGGAGTTGCCCATGACCAAAATGTTAGGGTTTGAGGTGTTTTGCCTTAGGGTCTTATTTGCTGAAACACTGATGTGTGTGTTATTGTGTGTAATGGCTTCTGTTGGTGTTGTAGTTTGTGCAAGTGGTTGCATTTTGGAGGTCCCAAATCATTTGATAGGCTTCTAGTGAGTACCTCTGCATATGTGGGTTTATGTGTCACACCCTTGTTTTGTGAGAGAGGTGAAGTGTGTGTGTGCTGACAACCTGTTTGATGTCCTGTTTGTTGTTATGTGAGAGAACTGATTCCAATTTCATAGTCTAACTACATCTCTCACATAAGGTATTTGTATATTTTAGGAGTAAGTTGTCAGTATACATAAAACAATTATCACATTACATTAGGCTGCCCATGTCAATCAGGCTGGCTGGAGATATGATGGGAAACTGCCTGTCCATTATAGCAAGTTATTACTGTATGTACTATTAGGGAGAGAATGCACTAATTAGACTGATTGTTGTGCTTATTCTACTGAATAGTAGGGATGATAAGTGCTGCAACACTGCTCAGTGCACAACTGAGTTGCCCTTAGCACAGGATGGAAGTCTTGGTGAGTTCCACTGACAGATGCCCAGGGAAAAATTATGCTTCAAGGAATTGCATCTAAAAAGGGCACAGCCAACCCCCATTGAGTGGGTGTGGGCAAATGTGAGGCTTAAATACAGGTGAAATTAAACACATTTAAACTATTCTACCAATAGAAAGCACACAATGAACCTTCTTCAGCAACACCCAGCTAAGACAAGCAGGGAAGCCCTTCCCAATGTAATACAACTGGTTTAGTGCTCAGGTTTATCAATACAGTCTAGATTCTGAAGGTCTAAATCTAGTCTGGATTCCACTGTGTAGGTCACGAGACATTTCCTCTTGAGATACAATGCCAACACCAAAAGACCACAGCACTGCTATTCTGTCGAGCAATGCAGCCAGAAGGCAGAATCACTATGGCATTTAATGCTGTACTGCAAACTGGCACATCATGACGATCCATAACAAAAGCTACCTGGCTATTTCCGAACGATGGAAATGCCAGAGTAGAATAGTGATCACTGCGGATGTGTAAAGCATAAGAGAGCAAGAAACACATCGGGCAAGCATACCACTAACTGTCTAGATTTCTGCAAAATGTCCAGATGTTTGCCTCAGTGGTATGCATACTAAACAGATGTTGATGTATGCTATACCAGTGAGGATTGATGTAGCCAAATATTGACATCCCTTGGAGCTACAGCTGTTAGACTCAGTAACACATGCTTGCCAAAACAAGTCCTGCTATCCTAGCAACATGCTAAGTGTATAAGAGCAATATTTAAATCTGGCCCTAGTACCTCTCAGCTGTACAGATTTTCAAAGAATGTTCAGATTTTAGCCTCATATTTTTAGTCTGTTTCACATAAAATTGTGATGTGCTGACAATTTAATGCAGATTATTAAAGACTGAAGTTAGAAACAAAAGACAGATATTTAAGTCACAGACATCATACCTTTCAGAAATTCTATGCTTATGCCCAAAACCTGTTATTCTATCAACTTTCTAAGCTTGTAAGAGCAATTAGAGTCCCTAGTTTTTGGCGTTTGCCCCACCTTAATTTATGGCTTTGTCCAGACTTCTTGCTAGAATAGCTTGAGAGGTATGCTGCCCTTTGTTCCCATAAGTAGTACAGATATCATGTGCAAAGAGGTTGAAAGGCATGCATACAATGGAGGTAAAGCTAGGCATTAAATAGGCTAAGGTTGAAGTACCCCACCAAAAACTGTGGTATATGTCACTGATGATACATGTAGTGGCATGAATGTAAAGAAGAAGAATAGGATGAAGTTTTGACGAAAGTGGTGAATAAAGGATTGCATGCTAATACAGCTGGTGGATTTTTCTTGGTCCTTGGTCTCAGATTGTGGTGTTGGTTGTTTGTTGTTGGTTGTGCACCTGTCCGAGGATTTTGTTAAGTTTAGTGACTGCAATCTCCTCTTATATGCCAAAACACAGCAATTTATATAAGGAAGGAAACAACCTTGGCCAATACCCAGCTTTACAGCCTACATAACATTACAGTAGTAACACCCAAAGTCACTAAAATGTAAAATAGGGAAACCATATTACATTTGGCAAACAAATGATTATTGTCTCATCTCACCTAGCAAGGCAAACTATAGTGTACTGTAGTGTAGTGGAGCTGCATGTGTAGCACTTGGAGGTCTAACGCAATCAACCTATGATAGCTGCAGCTAGGGGAAGCACATATGTAGAGATAGTCATGCAAAAAAGGGTGCTATACAGGGAAATGTCCCTAGCCTTTTGGTTTAAACACTTGGGCTTCGGACCAATTGTTTTGCACTGAGAGGGTTTGTGGTCTGCACTGTAGTGGCAGAACAGGTAGCTTACATCCTTCTAGGTTGGGAACTGCTGATTGAGGGCTCAGTGTCTGTTTTTCTAAAAGTGTATTAATTCTGGTTTAAGCACTTCGGCTTTCAGGCCAGTTATTTTACATTAAGAGGGTTTGTGGTCTGCACTCTTGTGGGAGGAGAGGCTGGACTCTGCCCTTCTGAGCTGGGAATTTCTGGTTAAAGGCTTATAGTGCATGCATATCTGAACTGCTTCTTACTGAAGTTGGTGCACCTTGTTTGCTGTGGCATAGACTGAATTTGGGCCTGCTGGATCTAGCTTTGTTTGTGTAACTTGAGCACTAATCCAGGCATTCTCTAAAGTATTCAATTGTATTTATAACTGCTTGGTAGTAATTTGATTAAAGTGTAGCTATCATTCTAAGTCTTTTGGATTAAGCACTTGGGCTTCAGACCAGTTGTTTTACATTAGGAAGGTTTGTGGCATGCACTGTGGTGGCAGGACAGGTAGCTTTCATCCTTCTAAGTTGGGAACTGCTGATTGAGAGCCCAGTGTCTGTTATTCTTAAAGTGTATTAGTTCTGGTTTAAGCACTTGGGCTTCAGGCCAGTTATTTTACATTAAGAAGGTTTGTGGTCTGCACTCTTGTGGGAGAAGAGGCTGGACTCTGCCCTTCTGAGCTCGGAATTTCTAGTTAAAGGTTTAGAGTGCCTGAATATTTGAACTGTATCTTACTGAAATTGGCACACCTTGTTTGCTGTAGCATAGACTAGATCCAGGACTGCTGAATCTAGCTTTGTTTATATGCTTGTTGTTTGTTTGCTTGTTATTTCCCTGGAACGCTAATTCCACCTAATGCGCGGCTTCTCAGTGCTTCTGTGGATCACTAGTGATATCTGCATTGCTTACTGTACTTATTTCCTTGTTTCACTTGAAAGAAAGTTACTGTTTGTCGTTTTTTGCATTTTAAGTTACCTGTAACACATTGCACTTAAGTTACCTGACACTTGCTCACTAAAGCAATTATAAAAGTCAGCACTAAAAATTAAAAGCACTACACCCTCACTCTCCACTGGCCCTTGTTTTCAATTATTAAGGAATTCCCAATATTATTCTAGCATGTCCAAAGGTCAGTTGTCAATCTCCTCTCCAGTCCAGCTGGTGAATCTGGGAATCTTGAGGCAATGTTACAACTGCCTCATGTACACAGACAACCCTCTCCTCCTCCCAACAAATTCCAACACATGTGAGAGATGCAACCATATAGCCAAACTGGAGGCTAAGCTCTCTCAACTCAGTACTGGCATAACCAGTCAGGAGGAGAAGGAAACCACACTCACTACAATTTCAGTCTCACATAGACCTACCACGACAGCAAACCAAACACATAATCACACAAAAACATACTCGGAGGCTCTAAATAAAGATCTGCCTAAGCAGCAGAGACCTCCAAAGCAGACACCCAAGCAACCGCTACCCCAAAACAAAACACGTGCAACACATATCTCACAAAGCCAGTTTGCCGAACAGTCACAGCCCTTAAGACTAAACAACACACCTGATACACTTGTAATAGGTGACTCTATCATCAGGCACACTGGCGTCCCGCTCACCAGGCTGAGCAAGGGGTCAATGAGAGGCAGCCTGCCGGCATTGATCCATACATAACACAAGCACTCAGGTCACTCCCACTCCAAGGCAAATTACAAATGAGACTCAGTCATTGTCCATCCATGTGTGAATGTCTGGCCTGACCTCGTACCTCCCTGGAAAGAGACATAAAGGAGCTCTCTGAGCATGTAGCCCAGGCCGGTATGACCCTGACCTTGAGTAGCATCTTACCCTCACCAAGAATGATGCCTCAATATGAAGACAAGATGATCAATTTCAACAATTGGCTTAAGTACTGGTGTCATTCAAAGGGGCTCCAATGCCTGTCAGCTTGGGATGATATGCTCGACAAGCCACGATGCTTCACTAGGGATGGCTTGCACCTGTCACCCCTGGGCTTTCGGATATTGGCAAAGGCTCTTGCTACCCCTATAGTGCCTTTTTTAGGCAAGGCTCAAAAGACAAACCCACCTCCATAGGTATCACAAGGGATAAGAAACTAAGAGTAATGCTACTCAACGCCAGAAGTCTAAACCTCAAGATGCACGCACTCGAAACTCTCCTTAGCATGGAGAACATCGATATCTGTGCAGTAACAGAAACCTGGTTCAGGGCTCCCGAGAGCACCCCAGCACTACCAGGTTATACCTCATACCATGCTTTTCGGCCCCAAGACTTGGACCAATCCACAAAAGGAGGGGGAGTATCAACATTCATCAAAGATACCCACACCTCCAGGTTGGTGGCAAAGCACGAAGCATCAGAAACTATCCATGTGCAACTAACAGTGGGTAAAACTGTCTTCCAGTTTATAGCCTGCTACAGACCACCCTCCCAAACCCAGGAACCCCACTCGGCCTTCCTGAGAACACTAGAAAATATGAAGGTCTCTCCAAACACCATTATATTAGGCGACTTCAACTACCCAAACATAGACTGGGAGCATTACTCTAGCTCCAACACCCTAGCCCAAAGGTTCCTAGAATTTATAAACTCAAATGCTATGCAACAACTTGTTACCACTCCCACAAGAGGGGAAAACATACTGGACCTGATCATCACCAACATGGGGACTCTATGCTCCAGGCCAGAAGTGTATCCCTCACTGGTAAGATCAGACCATAAACTAATCTCACTGGATATTCACATCCCGACCCCACCCCCTACCCAGAAAACCACAGTGAAAAACTTCTCTAAAGCAAATTTCACACTTCTCAAAACTGAGGTGGAATCCTTCAAAGCCCCCGGGCCTGTGGAAAATACGGCCCAGTCCGCAGAATCCTTTATAAATGCATTCTATGAACACCTTCAGGAATGCATGGATCATGCGATCCCGAATAAAACCAAGACCCAATCCTCCAAAGGCAGACGTCCTGTCTGGTGGACCCCAGCCATAAACAAACTATACAATAGAAGGAGGAAGCTACTAAATGATAGAGCAAAATCCCAAAAAGGGAAGGCATCACTGATCAGTATTAGCAAAAAACTACGGGCACTCATAAAATTGTCTAAGGCCAGCTTCGAGAGAAAAATTGCACAGGACACTAAGGATAATCACAAGGCTTTCTTTAGTTATGTTAGGAACCTGTGTGGTAATTCCCAGATATGCTCAGAATTAGTCCAAAATGACAAAAAATACACTGAACCCACAGACATTGCCAACATCCTAGCTGACAGGTTCAGCGCAAACTTCCCTCCCCACCAAAAGGGCAAATATCTATCCCAGCAGAGTGCTGCCCCCCTGACATCTCAGATGCTCAGGTAAGAGCCGCCCTCTCCAAAGCAAAAAACACAGCATCAATGGGACCAGACGGTGTCCCCTTCTGCGTCCTACATGAACTCCAAGAAGAGCTAAACCCAAACATAAAACTACTGTTCAATCTCAGCCTTACTACAGGATATGTGCCCAAAGAGTGGCATACAGCAACAGTGGACCTTCTCCATAAAGGTGGTGCCTCAACGGATCCTGGAAACTATCGTCCCATAGGCCTGACTAGCTTAGTCTGCAAAGCTATGGAAAGGATCATCATGGACCGCATAAATAAAGATATTGGGGACCTACAGACACTGGATCCTACCCAGTTCAGCTTTGTTAAGGGCAGATCCTGCCTTTTAAACCTGGTTGATTTCTTTGAAACAGTCACCAAGGTGATTGATGAGGGGAAGGTGGTCCACACAGCCTACCTGGACCTCGCTAAAGCCTTCGATACAATACCCCACTCAGGCATTATAGATAAGCTCACCAGCTTAAATATAAACCCCTATGTCACTAGATGGATTGCAAACTGGCTCAAGGACAGAACCCACATGGTTAGAATTGCTGGAGCCATGTCAGACTCCAAACCAGTTACAAGTGGTGTCCCACAAGGCTCAGTCCTGGGACCTCTCTTGTTCGGTATATATTCCTCGGAGGTACAGGCCAACACGGAAGGACTGTGGCTGACCAAGTTCACAGATGACTGCAAACTGGGCACCATAATCGACTTTCCAGCCGACACAAGCATCCTCCAAAAGGGCCTCATAGAAACAGACAACTGGTGCCAGAGCCATGGCCTCAAGCTAAATGCCAAATAGTGTATAGTCATCCCTTTGGCAAAAACAAAGTGTCCACAAATTACCACATAGGTGGTAATCCATTAAGTACAGAAGAAGTAATTAGGGACCTGGGGACCCAAGTTGATAGCAATCTCTCATTTGACAACCACGTGGCCAAAGTGGTTAGGAAAACATTTTATATAGCCCACCTAATCATGAAGGGATTCACATCTAGATCAGGGGAGGTCATCGTGCCTATTTACTCATCCCTCATCAGGCCCATAATTGAGTACAATGCCCCTTTTGGGATGTACCTTACCAGACACCTGCAGCAACTGGAAAGACCCCAAAAGTACCTCACCAAGAGGATCAAAGGGCTCAAACAGATGCAATATGCTGCCCGGTTAAAGAAACTCCAGCTCTACTCAGTGGCATACCACCTGTTCAGAGGCGATCTGTGCCTGACGTATAAAGCTATGTCCAACCCGGAATTAATGGACATACTGCACCTCAGAAAATCCAAACCCCATCGAGCTACGTGCTTGAGAGACTTGAACCTCAGCACTGAAATAAATAGGACATGCTGGAGGGACAGATTCATAACCCAGAGGCTCCCTTCACTCTGGAATAAAATCCCAATCCAGGTTAGGCAGAGTCCCTCATTGACTCTCTTCAAGAGGAATCTTGATGAGTGGATAGGAGATTGTAGGTTTACCCCGGGTATCACTTCTGTGTCACTGTTAGACAGAGGCACGGTATACTAACCTCGAAAAAGGGCATAGCAAAATAAATTTAAAATGGGTGGCGAAAGCCAAACACATTCTGGCTAGGCTTATAAATGCCCTAGGGCAGATAGCCTAGTATGAACCTATGAACCTATAAGTAATGTCTGTATCTGGAAATGAGATTGGGCAATATTCTCTAGTCATGACAGACAGCAAGCTGTTAAAGGGGAACTGTGCATTAAATGCAGTGTCAATAGTGTATTCATCCAGCTCAGACACCTACAGGTCTGTACGTTTCTGAATATCCTAGTGCTGTTAAATTTAGAAATACAGCATATCTACTTAAGCTCTGCCAAGGATTATTGCAGCCGTAAGGTGGAGTACACAGAGCTACAAACAGCCCTTTGTGAGAGACAGCGGTCACAAGCCAGAATACAACAGAGGGCACGGGCATCCATCTCAATACCCCCTGCAATGCTAGCAGATATTGATGTCAGCTGGTACCCACTCCACAGTTAATACCTTTCTCCTAAGAAGAAAGTTGGATATGGCTAGTAAGCACTCCATGGTTTTGCTCATTACAGAGCAAAATCTGGCAGATCTGTGCAGGTCAGACATCATACTTGGGGATGATGCATTCTCAACATGTGCAGATATGTGCTGCCAATTGTACACATTGCATGGATTCATTGGCACTCCCACAACTACTAGGATTTTTTTCCCTGGTCTGTTATCTAATGACTCGGAAAACAGAATCAGAATAGGGCAATAAGTGGGATATGCTTAAGGGGATGGCCGCAGATACTAGATGCACTTTTCATCCAGACTACATCACGACTGATTTTGAGAAGGCAGCAATTCATGACAGCTGTAAGGCATTCTTCAAGAGTATTCTAAAGGATTACTTCTTACACTTTGCCCAGATAATTTGCTGGCAATGTCAGCATCACCACCTTGTTGACCTGTATGGTACAGATGCTGTATTTTCAATAGCCATCTGCAAATTGATTGCGCTGGCTTTCCTATTAGTAGATGATGCTGTGCCTACATTTATGGAGATTGTGTCTACACTACCAGAATGTGCTAAGCTAATATCAACATTTCTGGACCATCATTATGTGCATGTCCAACCTAGGAAGCATGCCCCCCACTCTCCTACACCGCAACAATTGCCAACATCTTACCCTTTGAAATTCTGGAATGTTTCTGATGTCTCTGATATGGATTTTCCATGAACCAGTAATCAAGTGGAAGCATGGCACTGTTGATTTAAGGTGTTACTTGGACAGCCTATATTACATTTTTCTGACCTTCTGTCTGTTCTGCAACAGGAACAAAACCTAACTGATAACCAAAGGGAATCACTTCTCAGGGTGATGCCAAAGACACCATGTAGAAAAGTTATTGCTGTAAGGGAGCATCACCTAAAACACACCCTGCAACATATGTGTGACTACAGCAATGTTCAGGATTTCTTACTTGCTGTAGAATTTTTACAAGGTGTGATTGTATTTGCATATAGTACATACCAAGCACCACACACATCACCTCATATGTTGTATTAATAAAGGCTTTGCCAATTGTACACCTGTTTCACAGTGCCACATTTATGATCCCCTAGCACCTGGATGCAACAGCCTGTACTGCTGAAGGTTATACCTTTGTGCCCCTGGGGGCATGCAGACTCTCTGACTCTGAGGGTTTGCTTCTGCCACCAATGAACATGGTGCAGAGGGTCTGTTGTGCTCACAGGGAAATGTCCACAGCCATATGTAACTACAGCTAAACTGCCACCCAGACATGTGTCCACATCCAGCTGTCTCAGAAGGAGGTGTCATGTGGCCTAGGTGCCTGAACCCATCTAGTCTATGCTATCTAGGGTAATAGTAACAGATAAATTGAGTGCAGAAAATGATGTGATCAAAATACATTAAAAATTAGAAATAATGCACAAATTTGAAAAGAAAAATACAGTATGAAAAGTGCAGTAGAATACCAACAGTATACTTATTTTTTACTTTTAACCTTGGATTCCTTAGATATCAGCAGAAACACTCTGGACATGTGCCTGCACTGCAATTTGAATTGTATTTACTGCTATAGCTGCTTTTCTGTAAAAAAAAAACTTCTAAGCTTGTTTCCTGCCTTTCCTGTAACTAGTCTAGTCCAGATACAGACTTGCTCTATCCAGGACTGTTGGTAAGCTTCTGAGCCCCCCATCATTTCTGTGTTGGAGGGAAGGCTTCTAGCTTATTAGAGAGAGTGACAAGCAATAGGTAGCCTATCTACCACTGGAAGAGTGGGTTTTGGCCTAGAAATTGTAGTTCATAGGCCGTTTGGGCAGTTTTTCTATCTCTTTCTACTTTCTGGTTAAAAAGCCCATGTTTGCGCTTGGTCCCCACCATTCCTGTAACTAGTGTAGTCCAGGTACAGATTTGCTGTATCCAGGACTGTTGGTAAGCTTCTGAGCCCCCCAAGCCCCTCTGTGTTGGAGAGAAGCCTTCTAGCTAATCAGTGGGCATGGTAAGCACTAGATAACCTATCTACCACAGGAGGAGTGGTTTCAGGCCCAGAAATGATACTTTATTGGCCATTTGGGAAGCTTTTCCATCTCTTTCAAACTTCTGATTTATAAGACTGTGTTTGCGCTTGTTTCTTGCCGTTCCTGCTACTAGTCTAGTCCAGGTACAGATTTGCTGTATCCAGGACTCTTTGTAAGTGTCTCAGCCCCCAAGCCTTTCTGTGTTGGAGGGAAGCCTTCCAGTTTATCAGTGGGAGTGGTAAGCATTAGGTAGCCTATCTATCACAAGAGGAGTGGTCCCTGGCCCAGAAACTGCAGCTATTGGCTGTTTGAGCATTTTTTTCCATATCTTTCAACTTTCTGGTTTAAAAGCAAACTTCACCTTACTTAAGACAGAGGTGATAAGTTTTACAGCCTCCACACTAAAGGATAATGCTGCCCAAGATGCAGAAACCTTTACAAATGCACTCTATGAGCACCTACAAGGATGCATGGATCATGCCATTCCTAGCAAAACCAAGACTCACTCCCCTAAGAGAAGGAAACCAGTCTGGTGGACCCTTGCCATAAACAGGCTGTACAATAGAAGGAGGAAACTAGTTCAGAAAAAAAGCAAAGCCCAAGAAGGAAAGACATCCCTGATCAGTATCAGTAAGAAACTAAGGTCCCTCATAAAATCCTCCAAGGCTAACTTTGAAAGGAAAAATAGCCAAGGATTTGAAAGATAACCACAAAGCCTTCTTTAGCTATGTCAAGAATCCAAGTGGCAACTCGCAGATATGCTCTGAGCTAGTGCAAAATAGCACAAAATATGCTGAAACCACTGATATTGCAACATCCTGGCAGATAGATTCAGTGCAAACTTCACCCCCCTCTCACCCCCAAAAGGGCCCACAACAATAGCGGAAAAGTGTAGTGCCCCGGAAATCACAGACGCACAGGTGAAAACAGCCCTTTCAAAAGCCAAAAGCACAGCATCAATGGGGCCAGATGGTGTCCTAGGCTGCGTCTTGCATGAACTACAGAACAAACTAACCCCCCACCTAAACACGCTGTTCAACCTCAGCCTCTCCACAGGTTACATGCCGATAGAATGGTGCACAGCAACGGTTATTCCACTTCACAAAGGAGGGGTTACAACTCACCCTGGTAACTATCGCTCCATAAGCTTGGCTAGTTTGGTCTGCAAGGCTGTGGAGCGCATCATCATGGAACTCATTAACAAAGACATTGGGAACCTCCAAACACTTGTCCTGACCCAGTTCGGCTTTGTTAAGGGCAGATCATGCCTACTAAACCTGGTTGACTTCTTCGAGACAGTCACCAAGGCCATAGACAAGGGAAAGGCTGTTCCCACAGCCTACCCTGACCTCGCCAAGGCTTTCAACACCATTCCCCACTGGGATATTACAGAAAAACTCACCAGCCTGAACATAAACCCCTACGTCATGAGATGGGTTGCCAACTGACTTACAGACAGAACTCACACGGTAAGAATAGCGGGCTCCAAGTCCGACTCCAAACCAGTCACAAGTGGTGTCCCACAAGGCTTGGTCCTGGGATCCCTACTGTTCAGCATATATGTCTCAGAAGTGCAGGCAAACACAGGAAGTCTATGGCTAACCAAGTTCACCAATGACTGCAAACTGGGAGCCATAATTGACTCTCTGACTGACATGAACATCCTCCAAAATGGCCTTACTGAGACGGACACCTGGTGTCAAAGTCATGGCCTCAAGCTAAATGCCAAAAAATGCATAGACATCCTGTTTGGGAAAAAACAAAACACCCATGAATTACCACATAGGTGGCAGCCCCCTTAATACAGAAGAGGTAATAAGAGATTTGGGGATCCAGGTAGATAGTAATCTCTCCTTTGACAATCATATTGTCAAATTAGTTAGGAAATCCTTCTATGTGGCCCATCTAACTACTAAAGGGTTAGCATCTAGAAATAAAGAGGTTATGGTGCCCCTCTACTTGTCACTCATCAGACCGATCATAGAGTACAATGCCCCATTTGGGATGTACCTCACAAGACACTTCCAACAGCTGGAGAGACCACAAAAGTATCTCACCAAGAGGATTACTGGCCTCAAACATATGTCCTATGCAGCCCGACTGAAAAAAAAATCTGGCTGTACTCAGTGGCATATCGCTTACTCAGAGGTGATCCTTGCCTGACTTACAAAGCCATGTACAACTCAGAATTAATGGACATGCTCCACCTAAAGAAATCCAAGTCACTCCGAGCCACATGCTCTAGTGAGCTAATCTCGTCACAACAATAAATAGAACATGCTGGCGGGATAGATTCCTGTCACAGAGACTCCCCATGCTTTGGAACAAAATTCTAAACTACATTAGGCAGAGCCCCTCACTAACACTCTTCAAGAGAAACCTTGAGGAGTGGATGGGTAACAGAAAATACACTCCTGGGATAATTTCATTGGCTCTGCTTGACAGAGGATCAGTTAATTAATCAATTGGGCAGCGAAAGCCGACACACTCTGGCTAGGCTTATAAATACCCTCAGCAGATAGTCTAGTACCTACCTATGAAACTATAAAAGATGCCAAACGTAGAACAGCTCCAGTTAATTGAGCAATGTTTGCACATGATGTTAGCCATCTGCAGACCTGACAGTAGTATGATCTAGTTTTATGAAACATGATACTGGCATAATGTGAATGTTTATGACAACTAGAAGTAAATACTTTAAACTTTCATTAAGTACCAAGTGCTAAGCCTTGCTTTCATTGAAACATTTTATTAAGAAATGGATACTTACACTTCTGATTTTTTTCCATTTCAATTCACACAGTAAATTATAATTTATGTCAGTGCTCTCAGTGTTTTGTGAGCAGTATATAATTGTTACTTTGTTAACCAGGTAAACAAATTAAAATAAAATATCTTGATTGCAGAACAATTTAGGGCCACTTTTTTATTAGGTAGCTTACTGAGTGCCATGCCAGTGAATAATTATAATATTAAATCATTGACTATAACATGAAGTTCATTAGCAAATGCTTGCATAACTTTTTGTGCTATGATGGGAAATACAACATAGAGAACTTGACATCTGACTATAATCTGATGCCTACAAAAAGCATTCATAATGTCCTTTAAAAAAATGTGATTTGGGGGCATTCCAGCACATACCAGTCATTTGGCCTGCTGTAACATGTATGCCTGTTCATTGATCCTATGGGGGGGTTGTCACTGATTTGGTATCATTCAGGCAGCCATCATGATATGTTCCTGAGACCTAACTAGCTAACTATCTTTAGCTAGATGATTGAAAATGGATGTGGTTATCATATGTCAGTCTGATACTCCAATTCCCCTGCAAGAACTATACCAAACAAATGCTTGAAGTATTAATTATGGGCTTATCTTCAACATCATGAAATGTAGCATGGCTTACTTTAGAAAATCTAGCATCACTACACCTTACCATACAGATAACATTCCATGCAAATATACCATATTCATCAGGGTCTCTGGGTACATATTTTCATAGACTCATTTGACCACTATACCTCTGTGGTGGTTAGAAAATACCTGTACTTTGCTGAACTTTATGGTATATCTGCAAGGTCCAAAGAAGTTATAGTGCAACATTATTCATACATTATTAGTACAATCATTGAATATACTGCCCCTTCTGAATGTACACCAGTAAGCACCTAAATTAGATGAGACACCGCATTTTTTTCACCAAAATATCTAAAAGACTTGTCCCTCTACTCAGTGTCATACAGACTCCTTAAGGATGATTTCGGCTTAGCCTTCTGTGCTAAAAACAATCCAGTTCTCTTTCAACTGTTTTTACTAACTAGAACCTGGAGAAATGCAAACACCACTCTAACGACTTAAATCTATACCACATCAACAACAGCAAATGCATGACGGACACCCATCTCAATGTATTCCCTGTTTGTTGAATAAACTGACATTACCTATCAAGCAACTTATTTTCCTAACAACCTTTAAAACCAGTCTGGATGACTGGATAGGTGGTAGTAAATTCTTACCAGAGATATGTGGAGAAAAGTCTGCTTAATGGCGGACATCGTTAGTTTCCACCAGTACTGGGAGATGTGGATAAGTTCCTAGATGTTCTACTTAATAGTAAGCTCAGTAGTCTTTGAACCCCTTAGCATCTGTTGTATATGACTGGGCAGTGAGAATATGCAGAACTATTTGCAATGAATATTTATGCCTTTCCAGCAATGTTTACAGTATAATCTTTCTGCTTTGCAGAGCCAAGAACACATCTTTCATCTATATACTATTGTTGTGACAGCCATTTTCGAGGTACATAATAAATACATTGGATCAAACTATCTGAGTCTCACTAGGGTAGGTAAACCAACATAAACCCTTTATGCAAAAGCTTCCCAGCTTGATCCCCCAGTATATAATCTCTGTCACACATCTGTAACAGCATTCTGTGTTTATAGACATTCCATATTTAAACTTTATCCCAGACATTTATGAATATATTGTTTATGGCACATTTGGCCATTAGATAGGAACCTACCAGGACTACCTAGTTTTCTCAAGATAATGTCATATAGGAAGAGTAAGGTATATAGGCACAATAAATGAAAGCTACAGCGTCATACTTCATCCCTATTCATAATAGACATAGCAAAGATGAATGCTACTAAGCTTTGAGCTACACTATACTTTTTGTACCTCTCAACTGTCTAGACTTTGACAGAATGTTCAGATTTTTGCATCATATTTTTGTTCTGTTCCTTATACAATTTGTGGTTTTCTGATTATTATCTTGGATTCAAGTCACAAAATAATGATATACATTTGAATATCACACTTGTTTCATACCTCATATCCTTTGGAAAATGCACACTAACACAAATTCTGTTACTCTAACAACTTTCTAAGTTTATAAGTAATATTAAAAATATGTCCCTTTTTGGGTCTTTGTTCCCCTATTATTTTAGGTTTTCTCCGGATTTCTCATATCGTACTGACACTGATTCTGTGCCATGGTATGACATGCAGCATCTCAGCATAGCTCTAAAGCAGTATAACTGCTCATGCAGTAAGGGTGGCATAGTGAAGCTGTGTTATTTGCTACAGACTAAGCACAAAAATCACTATTCTACTGCCTAGACTAACTGCACTGAGATGAGCTACCTGGTTGGTTTATTTATGTACATGCAGATGTAGCTTTTATGAGATATCTGTACATGACACTGGCTGACTAGAATGCTAAATTGTCAGTTATATACATTAATTATTGATTTGCATTACTATTCATTTTATGAGAAAGCTCATTCTCAACCAGTTGTTGACTGGCCATTCTGTGATTGAGTAGAAGGATGGTTAGCATTAAGAACTGCTGCAAGGGGGAATAAGAAGAGGAGAAAGTAGATTTCATTTACTGCAGACTGATGCTGGAATTATCAAGCTGGTGGGTAGAATACTGCTTTTACAAATGTGCAATAATGGGACCTGCTAATAGGGACAATATACTTAACACCATTCTACAGTATGTCATATGGGAATTTTTTAATTTTCCTTGCTATCAGTAAGGTTATTATTCACAGTGGTGCAAGGCCCAATGGATCTGGAATGAATAAACGAGAACCTGCAGTGTTCCCATGGATCTGCAGTGTCCTTGTGAATCCAATCCTGTTCTTTTCTGCACAGTGAATTCCCCCTGCTTTGCACATAATGATAAACAGGGGGATGACAATTCTCAGGGTCATAATTATCCAGATCCTTATTTCCTTACACTTTCTTAAGACTTAAGACAAAGATTTCAAAGTCACTTTATTTTCCTTACTGCCATGCTTTTCCCCTTTCCTCTTGACATGTGCAGCAATAGTTTGTAGTAAATGAATTCCACTCCTATCACTTGTGAGGGCATTCAACTGTATTTTCCATCATATAACAGATCTATACAAAGAACCTGAAGAAAAATAAACCTCACTTCAGGCTATACCCTGTCTTCAGGATATAAATGTGCTACTTTTTCATTATCAGAGTATACGTACTTCACCATGTCTACTGTTCATGACTGCACATTTGAACACTTCCTGTCCACAAGTAACATCAATTTTAATGTGAATATTTCTCTTCTTACTCTCCAAGAGACCACGGTAAGATGTGGCCTGCACTCACCACCATTTACTTTACCTGCTCAACAGTGGACTCCACCATTTCCTTAACACAATCAGTTGCAACAAAAACATTGGGCAGGATTCACGAAGCCTCCGTGTAAGAGTTACAAGGCTTACACGGAGGCTGCAGTTAAACGGTGTGACGTCAGCATGTCATGCATATGCATGAGGGCATGCTGAATCACGGCTAAGACTAACACGGTCCATGGAAGACAGTAGGGGGCGTGTCCGTAGGCCAAGCCCTGCAAATGGACACGCCCCCAGAAGAGTAAAAGTCCCGAAAGTAAACCCCCACGACAGAGTCCGTGTAAATGTGAATAAACACAACACAACACATACCCCCACAGACTACGAACATAAAATGTAGAAATGAACATCTTATAATTTTTTTTTTAAATTGTAAAGATGTTTGCCCGTGAGTGTACTCGTTTGCGTGGGTGTGCCCGTAGCTTAGCCACAGTTAGCAGTCAGCGGAAAAGCATATAAGAACTACATATGTAAAGTAAGCCAAAAAGCAATAGCATAGGCGATAGCGACGTCGGCTGAAAAGCAGGCAGTTATGGTTTGAGCCCCCACAACATCAATGTTTATTTTTAGTGAAATAAGCACGAAACAAGTCCCTGACATATATGTACACATATAAAATTATATTTTATGTAAAATGTAATAAAATGGGCCATTTTTTTGAAGAAATGTGAGATAATAAAAAAAAATATATATATGTCAGATGTGCCTATAGCTGAGCTACAGTCTAACAAGTTGAGTACATCTGCCTGTAGGTGAGCAGTGTTTTAACAGGTATAAAATGAGTGCCTGTAGGTGAGCAGTGGTTTAACAGATGTAAAATGAGTGCCCGTAGGTGAGCAGTGGTTTAACACGCTAAAACTGTGTGCCCATAGTTGAGCTAAGTGTAATATGCATGCTGACAGCCAAATGACGTGTAAACCAGCGTAACCTGTTTGCTCGGAGCTGCATGCCACGCCAACAAGCTAACCGACGGGCAATGTTGAGCAAGCTGTAACAAAACTGCCTTTACACAGACACACCTCCTAGCCTGTGTAGACGGTCATAAAATATAAAAAGCAGTGGCCAAATTCAAAACCAGGATATCATGCACCATAGTCAAGGTACTGAACCACTAAGCCATGACAGTTGCACTTAAAAATGCAGTAATAGCGTATATATAGGAATGAATAGAAAGAGGAGCATGACAAAGCAGGTTTTGTGAAGCTGATACAATTCCAAAATGGCCAATCACAGATAAGTGCGGGAAAAATGGCATATATAAGCCCCATAGGCGGGAATACACAGCATAACCGATTGTAGAACCGACTTGCAGCCAGAATGTCAGGTGGTAGGTGAGGGTAGTTGCTTCCGAGCACAGAGGTGGGGCGTTGAGGAGTCCAAATATATGGTTTGGCTCCTTGTCCAAAATCATGAGGCCCAACTCATGCAGGGCCAGGTCCTGTGGGGAGCATATAGGGCTGAGGCTTGGGACCGGTTGGATCATGATCTCAGCAGGGCCACAGGGATACCAAGGACTGGTGAGCAGGTCCGTCACCACCATGCGGACCTGAAGACATGCAAGCAGGACCAACTGAACAGTTGGATCCAGGAGGCCTGGTGAATGCCCAATGCCCCACTACTGAGTAAGTTACATGTAATTATTTATGTAAGAAATTAACCTAGCTGATATTATGGAGATGTGTATTCCAATATTATTTTATTTATATTACAGCTGCAGGTGTCCGTTCTGTGAACCGTAGTGCCTATGGCGATAGGCTGGCACGGTTGCGCCACCAGGCAGGTCAGTAATTCTCTCCCTGTAACTGTAAATAAATATATAAGAATGACAGTTAGCAAAAGAGTGCAGTGTAGTCACTAAGTAATAAAATGTGCAAGTAACAATGTAAGAGGGTTTGCAAGTATTGCTTGATTACAAAAGTGTGATGCAGCCTGTAATCCAAACATAAAAATTAAACAAGTCTGAAATAAAGATGTCCCACCTGTAATATAATAGTACATAACCTGCAACAGGCTGAAAAGTACAGCTGCAGAAGCTGAGTAAAACACGTGTGAAATATATCCCTATTGAAATACAGAAACATGACAGAAGTGAGACTGTTGGAAAGGATTGTTATAACTACAGGTAAAACACGTCAATAAAGCCTAGAATTAAGTACCATCCTGAATTGTAAAATTAAAACAAGTGAGAGAGTGTGAGAAAGAGTTATGAATCCACCAATAAAGTAGTAATACCTCCTGAATAAAGTATACTGCAGTCAGTACAGAATGAAATGAATGTGACAGGCAGAACCAAACAGTAACATGTGCTGAAAACGGTACCACAGCTGGAATGTGTGTCCCAAAATCTGGATATGTTGCTCTCAGTCTGCAATATGCAGATAGTATGGTTGTCTGAAATACCAAACATCCACAGTTATCTATAGCTATATAAAGCAAATGTAGCAGGATGATGTAGCGTAACAGAGCCAGATATGAATGTGTATGAATAAAAATGAAAATGTATATTGATGTAGCAGTAACATTCCTATCACCAACTTGAAGTAGTTATCACATAGGAAACTGTAGGCAGAACTGTAGTGTGAATATATCTGCAGCTATTAAAAATGTACAGCATATGTATTGGTATTTGAAGTTGTTAATTAAATTTTCTTCACCCTACCCTATAACCACATATAATCCATTCCACGTGAAATTGGTATGTGAAATCACAATTAACACCCCTGGACATTCGTCCTGTTGGATCATAGATATTTGCATGTACATTGATGCATCTGCCCTGTTCATACATCCAAACCTGATGGCCTGTTGCCATCAATCAACCCTGCATGTTGTTGGACTGTGTATTGCTGTTCAAAATATGCATGTGTTATGCTTGCTGTTCAATGGTTTGAATATCTGGGTGTTTGGTTAATGGGAATATTAATGCATGCTGTTACAACTAATTGTGAATGGTATTGTACGTTACTAACCCAAACTGTCATGACATAATGCAAAACATAGGGCGACAGGGAAGGCGGGTTCCAGCGGACCCACCTCTCCCTCCTCAGCTGGCGAGTGCACCTGGCAGCAGTGCCCAGGTTGGACCCTCCTCCGGTGGCCCTGTGCCACCTGCATGTGGAAGCACTGCAGGGGATGGGGCTCGTCCCCCCTCTGCAAGCGTGGCCGGAGGAGAACATCCACTCACCCTCCGTAGTGTCCGGACTGTGGTGCGTAGGAAGATCCAGCATGCTGTGCTTGGGCCCCTACGCCAGCTTGATGCACAGGTGGCACAACTAACGGGCATGCCTGCTGCCCGGCCTACACAGCCCCCATCACAGCCCCATCCTGGGCAGTGAAGGCACAGTGGCAACTGCCCATGGGTGGGGATATGAGTTCCACTGTTGCCATCTGTGGGCTCATGGGCTCTAGATATCCAAACATCCATCCCCATCAATTGTGTAACCCCCCCACATGTCATACACCGCCCCTGTATGCATCTTGTTTGTCTTGTCTGTTAACCTACCCAACCTACCTCCCCAGCTATACCGATTTCCTGTACCTGACATACCACTCTCACCTGAAAAAAAAAAAAAAAAAAGGGCACTCTGTATCCACCTAAAAATTACGCTCCATACATAGCTGCCCATTTTGCACACATGTCTGCTGGACATGGAAACTGTCAATTACAATTGGCTGTACAAGTATTATTGTTGTCCTTACACCTCTCTCAGGGGTGGAAGGTTTCAAATGTCACACCAAATTACAAGCATATGCACAGCTGTTGCTGATGAAGAAATAGGCAGCTATGGGCCTTACCTACATCCCTCCTGCAAAACCCGAGCTTGTTTCCCTACTGTCTTACCCTCTTTGTGACCCCTTTTTCACCACTTTCCTGTCTCCCCATTTTCATTTCTTTCAAAGAAAATAGCTGGTGTGCAAGAGTAAGCACTGTTAAGCAGTTGTAAGCGGGTGTGCGCAGAGCTGAATGCCAGTGCGCATGCGAGAGCTCCGCGCAAACCAGTGCTAACCTGGTTACAACTGCTTAAAAGTGCCTTAGTCACTCTGAATGACAAGGCCTGTAGTCTGCTCAAAAGGAAAATAAAATCCCACTGTCAGTCCCGAACCCAAGACCTTGGAAACAGTAGTCTGTATGACTTACCACTAAGCCATGACTGTTATATAAGAACATTGTGCTACAATAAATATATCATGTAATAGTAGGAATGAATGTAAAGGGAATATAGGATGTGTAGTACACAAAGCATGTCATGTATATTTACTGTCAAATGTAGTGGATTTCTATAATAGTAGTGTGTGAACAGAAACAGCCATGCTAGTTGGTAGCTAGTAGGTAATAATGTCACTGTAGCACCTTGCAAGCCACACACATACTCACAGTAGGATAATCACTGCCCATACCCCACAACCTCTTACAGCAACACATCCGGACTAAGCAATAAAAAATGTGGAGCAAAGGCCCAAAAACAGGGACACATTCCAAATATTGCTCCAACAAACTTAGACAGTTGAGAGAGTAATAGGTTTTGCATTATGTTGGATGTTTGGAAGGGTATGAAGTCTGAAACTGAAATGTTTGTCACTATAGTCTGACTTGAGCCCAGAGTGATTTGCCAGAAAAAGCTGTTTATGAGATATGGACCAAAATATGAGGCAAAAATGAGGACATCCTGCAAATATCTGTACACTTGAGAGGTCTGACACTGCCATATTTGAATAATTAAGAGCCTAGACATAGCAACAGTGACTGAGTTACAGGGATGCCCCACAGACTCCCTGTGAAATGTACAAACAGTAGGCAGAAAGGTGTTACAACACATGTAATGGTAACTATGAAGTACTGAAAGTAGCACCACTTGCACGTCAGAGATAGTGTAGTAATACATATGCTCATGCTAACCCACAGTCACAACTGCAGAATACCAGGCAATTTAATGGGTGTACCCCACTGATATGTACCATTCCATGAGGCAGATAAAAGATGCACCTGAGAGTCTCTGGGGCCTGCTCATCAGCATACTCAAATACCCTAATAGATGTCAAGGCCCACACCATGGCCAGACCATACTGCATGCAGTTACACCCTAGCAGATATAGCAAGCATTCCAAGGTGTGAATGTACATGGAAAATAGCAAAGCCACAGCAACACACTACAGTCAAGACACCTTGCAGGCATACAAGTAGTGAATGTAAAGGGAAATATTGAAGCCATAGCAACAAAGTGCAAGAGCCACTGCTATATACCAGTTACACCACATGTCCCATAGGAAAGCACACACACCCACATTAACAGTAGTAGTAGTCTTAGGTGTCAGTGTACATACACACTTAGTACAGGAAACTGGAGAAATGAATGGAGAAATGTTAATCTACAACACAGCCAGAAATATGAGAGAGATACTAACCTTTACCCTCACAGAACAGTGTCCACAGCATACCAGCATGGTCCTTGCCCTTAGACTCTGAAAGGGCTATGCCTATCTCACATACCTTTTTATAGCACTGTCCTGGAATCACAGTGAGAACTGCAATCAGTACAGAACTGGCTGCATGCAATTAGCAAATGCTGGCTAACAATTGGTGCAGAGACCATCACATGGACATATGCAGATACCTACAAAAGCATGCTGTACTCCCAGTCCACACATGCAATACTTTCATTGCACCCTCTGGAGGTAGGGAGAGAGAGAGAGAGAGAGAGAGAGAGAGAGAGAGAAAATAAAAATAAAATAAAATGTGCATAAACAAAAACAGTCATCAAGACCCACTCGAATGCTGACATCTGCCAATTGGAGCAGCAGCAGGACACCAAACCAAACGGCAATGCAAGCAGCTGTGACAAACACAGGTAATGTAAAGTAATACTTTAAAAGTCTACATACTATGAACCCTCCATATGTGTCATTGGTCTGTATCCATATGTATATGAAGATGTGCATAGGGCAAGGGACATAAGCC